>NC_074718.1:11237958-11537958 GCF_947242115.1 Biomphalaria glabrata
CGAATCCTGGCGAGGAATGGGATTTTGAAGTCCATGCAACTCGAATGGGTATTTGACATTAGTTAGCTGGTCATATGACACCCATCTTTAACCGTTGACCATAGAAATTGATTATCTTTACTGTTTACATCCTCTTCCCTAGAGATAGCAATGGGTACTTACCAGGGCCGGCCTTAGGCCACTGCAACCTATGCGGCCGTATTGGGCCCCGCACTTTCATTTGCCCCGCGCTAATTCTAGGTGTAATTTATCAAATTAAACAATTTTAACTTATATATTATAACAGGGTTTCCGCGGTCTCATGACTTTCCATGGCCTCCTGGAAATCTCCTGAGATTGAAAATATAGGAAAAAGTCCCGGAGATCTCCTGAAACTATTAAAATCTCTTGAAAAATAGACAAAATTGTTATGTTTGGGCTACCAATCGTATGCGCTATTTGAAAAAAAAACAACAGTATTGTTACCTTTTATTTAATAAAAAAATTATTGAAAAGACGAATAATGTTTTTTTCTAATTCAAAACCTTAATTTTGACATTATGCTTATCCTTACCCAGACTGGGCTCCGCGCAATCCGTTTCCCATAGGTCCCGCAATTGTTAGGGCTTTCTCTGGCACTTAACCTAAAGTAGTTTGATATGTTTGCCCATCAAATTGTAATGGGTCCCTTACGTTAAGGAACGTAAAGGCAGATGTTTGCTGACACATGACATCGCCGTCTATAGAAATAAGTTAACTTTACATCAGGTATTCCAAGAACCCGGAAGAACCACAAGCTTAATAATGCAAAATGTAATGAACTTTAAAAAGAAAATCAGATCACGATTTAAGAATCACAGTAAGATTTTTTTATGGGCTTTTGATATTGTGTCATATTTGAATATGTCAGTGATGATATAACACTGTCACCTTCACCTATCCTTTAATCTGTTGGAGCGTTGGGACACCACACACGATTTTTCGACCATCTTTCTCCATTCCTCTCTTACTTTTCCCAAGGATAGAGCCCCTATCGTCCGTTTTTATTCTATCTTCCCACCACTTCCTCTGTCTGCTTCTTCTTCTTTTTCCTGGTATTGTCCCCGAAAGAAGATCTTTTGCGAGCCCCAAAGACCTTGTAATATGACTATAGAGTTTTAGTTTCCTTTATTTTAGGTAATAGTAAGGAGTGTCAAAGAACTATACTAGTAGAAATAACCTTATAATAGTTAAATAATAGAAGTTTACGTTTAGGAAGAATTTCTTATAAACCTATTGCTAACATTAAAAACATGATTTTTCCTCAAAATGTTTTCGGCTTAAGAGTCTTGTCAATAAAAAGATTGGAACTCGATACACATTGACCGCATTAAGACCCAGATTTGAATGGGTGGCGATGTGGCTGAGTGGATAACACCTTTAGCTTCCAAATAGAGGGGTCTCGTATTCTAAACATGATGTGACTGTTTTTTTTTTTAATTTCGGGATATTTAGTTCGCCACTCAATCCATCCAGCTCTAATAGGTACCGACGTTAGTTGGGTAAAAAGTAAAGGAGTTTGGTCGTTGTGCTGGCTTCGTGACACCAGCGTTAATCGTGGGATACAGAAACAGATGCCATTTACATCATCTGCCCTATAGATCGTAAGGTCTGAAAGGGGGGAGGGACGTTAGATTTACATCTAGCAGCTCGAAACTTATTTCAGAAACGTTTGGCTTGCTAGCGCCCATGGCCTACACTGTGTTTGTAGATAGACCAACAAAAAGCTGAGAGAAAAAGCAGGCCTATCTGCAACTGACCAAACCCACCCATGCCACGTATGCGGCCGGCTTTTTAAAGCGAGGATTGGACTGTACAGTGACCATCGGAAATGAGAAATGTGCTCAACTTCGATCACGAAGGAGGAGCTATATATATATATGTAAATGTAATATTTGTTTATGTTATCTTATCTTATCTTATCTATTGCAAGCGTTGCTTTAAAAAAAAACTAACAAGTATCATTCATTCCTCGACTAGTGTCGTGTTAATGTAGCTATCTACGGCTTTACTTTATGATTGGTTTTCATTAACGACTCCGTGCTCTATTAGAGATTCTCATCTTTGGCATGTAAACTATAAATAGCTACCTTATTTATTTTTTTTTGGTGTATCCGGTGCACAGAATAATGGAAGGGTTGATACCGTTGATAAGCTATGTTTTACAGCTATATAATAATATTGATGCACTTTTTAGCACTGTAGATGCGAATTTTCTAAGCTCTTCCATTTGTAGCACATTTGTTCTAGTCCGTTGGTAAAATGAATGTGTAATACAGCCTCTTTGACATAGTCTAGGTTATCCTGAAATTGTCCAACGACACAGGAACAGATATTTATTCATGTGTATATCTGGGTATTTTAAAATGATCGAAACAAGCTTTCGTTTAAAAGTTCACACGCTATTTGACATGCAATTGATTAACACGCGTTCCTTTGATATCTCAATAATTAGTTAATGTTTTGTCTATGTATGAAAGTCTAAGGAGTGATATTACGACAATAACGATCTATTGTATCTGTGATACAGCGTAGGTAACCGCTGGTACAAGCTATCAGATTTTTACATAACCTTTATTTACTTGCCCTGGGAAAAAAAAGGCGGGGGGGGGGGGGAGGTAAGAACTTTAGACATAGAAAATCTCGGACTACTTATTCCTTGTACATGTTCCAGAGCCTCTCCTGAGCAGTGATTCATTGGATGGATGTAATGTTTGAATCGCAGACTACAAGTATAATTACAGCAGACAAAGCAAGTGGTCAAGGGGAAAAAAAAAAGATTACACATAGGTGTCGCTCTTATTTAAATCAGGTAGGGTTTGAATTTGCGTCTTTTTTATTTCAGGCTATCATAGTGGAAAAATAAACTATTGTTCAGAGATTAGAACCTAGATAAAATTAAAGTTCTGTTTTCTCATAGATTACATTGTACATCTTGCTGAACAGACTTTATGTGATAATGGATATGATAATAATTATAATAATAATAAATAGGTTACTATAATGAATTATGTTACTCTTTAATGAATTTCGATCCTTATCTTATCTTATAAAATACAGACGTTTCTTAAAAAAAAAAGAAGATGATTACGTCCTACGTGTCATGCAGCGCCAGAGAATTTGAAACTTACTTTTAAAAATATTTATTATAATTATAATAATATCTTATATTTGTATTATTCTTGCGGATATTTCCCTTACAATTGTGCATTGCACATAAAAAATCATCACAACGGTATGAAACGAAATAAACATTCATGCTACAGTTTCACTCGAACATTGCACGTGACGAGTACAAAGTTGGATTGTATTCAATAATTTAATTACCAAAGAAACAACAAAAATGCTTTGTATTTCAATGTATTTGTACAGAAGCAAACAGATTCATACACGGAACAATATATCAACAGAAGCCCGTCTCTAGGGTAGCAACAATAGGATTTGAAACTTTTCCCTTCACTTCTCTTTATATAAAAGAGCCGACCGGGCAATACACGATCACGTGATGCGTAAGTTGAAGGAGATACCTCGGACATGGGCGTAGTCAAAGGTCACTTGAAGATGCATGTTGAGTCACGATGAGCGTCCTGTGGTCCCTAAACTGTGCGGAATCGCGTTTTGGGAATCATTGTCATATAAAAAGATCCACAAATATGTTTTTAAAAAGATACTTAGACGTGGTCCACCATTTAGAATGATGAATCATGTAAAAACATCCAAGTAATAGAGATTATAAAAAGGTACTATATCAACTTTGTGGGGCCTGGTGGCGGAGTATATATAACGCTTGGCACTGGAACAGAGGAAGTTCGAATCTCGATGAAGACTGGGATTTTGAAGTTTTGTATTTTTAAGGCGATCCCTAGTCCAGCCCTATACCTGAAGCTACAGATATTTATGTTAATAAAACTAGTATTATTCCATTAGCCATCAGAAAATGTATTAGTTATTTACAACAGAAGCTAGAGATCTACTCATTCTGATAACGTCTATAAGATTATAACAACATAAAGTCCAGTGTCACCTAACAGAAGTAGTCCTACGAACTAAACTAGTGACACGATGTACCATAGCAATGCAGGAACCACTGCGGGCATGTCGCCTACTTATCATTGACATTTTTTTCTGGTTGCCTTCATTACATTGTATTTGTTTTACTGTGGTGTTGAAGATGGTTCTCATATTTTATTCATTGCACACATCTCTTTAAACTACTTTGTGTTATTGTTCTATGCTGTGTATTTACGTATTTCTTTTATGTTAGCTCCCTTTGTTTCCACTTCTAAAGAACACAGAAAATGTCGATAATCATTAGAGATCATATTGAACGAAGAGCAATGGCAGGATGTAGTTACTACAGCAGAGATATGGATTTTTCTACTCTAGTGGCATACCTCCTTATAGAGAAACATAGTAGACTTTCATAGTTGACTTTCATAGTAGACTTTCACAGTAGACTTTCACAGTAGACTTTGAAAGTAAGTTGCCTTTTTTTTTAAATTAAATAACTTTAAAACTGGATTTCTTTCGGCGCCCAATTGAGAATAATTTGTGCTTTTTAAGAATATTTTAGTTAAGAAAATAGATATCGAAAATTGTGAAAATTAAAGGAATCCACTTTCTCAACGCGCATAAAAAAGATTGACTTCATTTTTTTCACCCAGACGTATTTACATACTTTCTGATAGCAAGGTATGTCTTTATGCATTTTTACAAAGCTCATATTAAGTCACTCGGTCCGTCTGTCTGTCTGGGTAAAAGGTGTGTACGAGTTATTTTTCCCATACTCATCTCGAATCAAGTTAAAACCTCGCACAGTTATTCATTGACGATGACATGATATGAATCAATAAAAATCAATTTTAAAAAAGTTACCAATTAGACAATTAATTGAAAATAATTTATTATTTTATTTAATATCAACAAGGGAAACCAATACTTCACTACTCACCGATATGTTTAAATTGGTTGGGTTTAGTCCCCTTATAATTGTATTAACGCTATTTCTCCCTCACGCATTCTCCGATCAAGTAAATACTTTAAATAATTATTTATTGTACCTAACAAAACATGCATCAATAATCTAAAACACTCAATTAGTCCATTAATTATTGGTTATTAATTATTTTGTTTGATATCGAATAATGGAAATAACTTGTACATTATTGTTATAGTTTTTAATGGCGGAGTTCTTTCCCTTGGATAAGATTTTTAAAAATATTTTGTTTGTTTTAAAAATGATAATTTACAAAATTGATGTATGTTTTACTAGTCGGACTCTTTATGGCCTTTTAATTAAATAATAATTAACGCAATGTCTTAGAGATCATACGTTGTTTTACGTGGCTACTCAGACCTAGTTGTGACTTTCCTATTTAGTCACAGCTAGGACAGACAAAGGCGTGGATCTGGTTAAATTCTCCTTTCACCGTTTGTCAGTGGCAGAGTCTACTATTTAATTACTAGGTTGTAATAAGAAATATAATGAAGTCTATAAGAGTTCTTGATTGTATTAAAGTGAAGATGTACGAATACATAAGTTCTATTTGACTGATAGACTCTGACTGACGAACTGACAAAACATAAACAACCAACAAGAATTGCATCATGGGGAGTTCACTTGCCTATATAATTTGTCGTTGCAATAGCTAAGACGTGTAACAAACAGCCACAGCGAGATTGTCTCATTTCAAAATAGTCATTCGATAAAATCTTTGTTTGCACATTGTGACGTGCTATAGAGTGTGTGTGTGTGTGTACATTGTGATGTTGTGCTATGGAGTGTATGTGTGTCTTATCTTATATTATAGTATACAGATATTAATTCAAAAAAAGAAAATGGTTACATCGTACGCGTGTCTATAGGTCAAATGGTCAACATAGTCATGCATGTTAATCAATGACTTAAATTCTGCTAAGTCATTGGTATTACTGGCTGACTCAGGCAACCCATTCCATGCTCTAATAGCACTAGGGAAGAATGAGTACTTGTATAAATTTATCCCAGCATATGAAACAAGGAATGTTCCATTTATCTTTGTGTCTTTCGTATGTATGTTTCCTAGATGACGATGATGAGAAGTTACGCAATTGGTTGGCGGCTGTGCGGTGTAGAATGATGAAATATGAGCGGGTTTCTATTAATGCAAATGTAAATCGAAAGACGACCTAGAGGAGAAATGAGATGTTTTTGGAGTGGGTTAGATTTTCTTTAAAATACCTTTTTATATTATAATTCTAGATTTATCCATTTGATTCTAAGGTAAAACGGTCTATATTGTAATAAATGTTATATTTATTTTATTTGTTTTAAAAGGGGTTTGTTCAAAGTTATTTCAAGCTATACAATTAAAAATTGTATACGCCTACATTGCTTTAGTTGTACTAGCAATCTGGTGCTACAAGTCAATGGCGACCAACAACACGTCGTTACTAAAGTTGATATGACCAGATTAGCTAACAAATGCTTCCACTGAAAAGAGTCTCAACTAGCCTAGTCCAACTCCTGGCTTTCTTCACGTCTGGTTCAGATTTAGGTTCTGCGGAACTGTCAACACTGACATGAGATTGGACAAATGCGAGCATTTGAATTTGGCGCCTAACTCAGTAAGCTTAAGGCAGGAAGAGCTCATAAGCCAAGGTCAAGAAAAACTCTGACTCCAAACCTCTGCTGTCTTGAAGCTATCCACAAACATGGAAAAACTTCAGGAAGAAAAAAAACCCTGATAAAAAATTAGGAATCGGGGACCCTTAGTCAGACTGCAGCACACAATGCTACACCCAGGCAGAGCCATGTACATCTCATTGCACTGGGGCACTGTGTTGAGAACATTATTCTCTGACAAAACGGACAAGGAAGGTGGCTGTTCTTTGCAAAGTTGCCCTGTCTCCGTACAGAGCCAACTCACCATGCGTACCAGTTTTTATCACTCAAAGGACCGTTTTTGGGGTGTAGTATCGCGCACTCCTATAACAAATGGTCAGGGCCGGCCTTAGGCCACTGCAGCCTATGTGGCCACATCATATGCCCCCGCTAATTCTATGTGTTAATAATTAAATTAAACCATTATAATTTTTAACAGGGTTCCCGAGTCCTCCTGATTTTCTAAGATCTCCTGGAAATCTCCTGAAATTATTAAAATCTATTGAAAACTCATAAAAATGTGCCATTCAATATGGTAAACGCCAATCCTACGAGGGAGTAAAATAAAAGTCACTTTCAGCTTTCATATGAATAAAAGTGTAATGCAAGGATAATTTATTTTCTTATACAAAATCTTAATTTGCATTTATTATCTTTATCCCTACCCTGACTGGACCCAGCCAAGCCAATTCGCATAGGGACCATATTAGGGCCGGCCCTGCAAATGGTTAATCTTTTCTTCGTTCAGCTGCGACGCCGCTGACCCCAAACTGTTTCGGCACTTTGCCGTTCCTTCGAACAAATAAGCTGCGTGGAGAAAGGAGGGGGGGGGTGCTGTGTGGGCAACATCGCTTCAACTATAAGCTCAGTCCCACGCATTCATCTCATTTCTACGAGATAATCTTTAGTTGCTTCGCAACTTTAGGAAGTCCTAATAATAATCGGAACTTCAATAACATGAGAAACATATTTTGAAATTTTTTTTAAAGTATCGCGTGCACCCCCACGTCCATGTTATCTTTCATTGCAGATACGCCTATGATTATATTCTGTCCAAACTCTACAATTGAGAGTCTAGTGTTGGCTCAGAGAATCTATATCGATGGCCATCTAGGAGACGTGTTCCTGGTCCAGTCTTAGCATAAGTACAAATCGATAACAATGGAAATGGCTGTCGTCTGCTACAAGTCTTTACTTTTTTTAGTCATCTTTTGTCCCATTTCTCATTTCAATGTTGTTGTTTTTTTTTTTCATCTTTTTCTCTCAACATTAGACGTCTTCAAAGTTTTAGTTTAGCGGTCATTCTTTTCTTAAAGCGCATCATGGGTGATCTACCTTTGATTCTCTATTAACGAAAATATCTACATTGTAATGTTAGACATATGCTTGTTTCCTTTCCTCTTTTTTTTTATTGCTTCTTGTGATAAATTATGCAGATTTTATTGACCAAGAATGCACAAAACAAAGTGATATTCATATTTATGGGTGTTTCAAATTTTTTTTAATTTTTAGGTATTTAGGGTTCTAAAATAAACTTATTTTCATTATAGAACTTAATCAAATTTTTTACACACTTTATTACATTCACATTAATTTCAGGAACAAATTATTTTATTACAAAGATGTTGTTATATTTCATAATTGGTGACCTCTCAAATAGTCCAATGTTTTCAGCTTGGGTTTCGTTCTTGGAAGTTCAAGGCGACTGCGCTTTTGCGATCTATGAGCCAGATAATGTAATGGTGATTTTTCTATGGCCCACGGGTGAGGAGGCTGTCATGTGGCCAGCACAACGACCAACACATTTACTTTCCCCAACTAATGTAAGGTACCCACAAAATTGTGTGAATTCAGGGAATCCCGAAACTCAACAACTCCACCGAGATCCGAACCCGAGACTTCTCGTTCAGAAATCCAAGCGCTTTACTACTCAAACTTGTTTTCTTCAGATCTTGTTAGAACTTTCTTTACAATTGAGTTTTTTAAGTCCTTGTTTTTTAAACCGTCATGAAGTGCATTAGTTGACTTATTAGACTATTTTTTTTTTTAGAAACACTTCTTTAGAAGGAATCAGAGTTTTGACTTCAAAAATTTCTAGGGCGACAGATTCTCAGATAGGTTTGGTATTTTGAAGTGGAATGAACTAGGGAAAATGTGTAAAAGTTGAAAACTTCCAGCGACTAAAACACTTTCTGGCACAATTGGAACTGTAAAATTGTATTTAAAAAATTAAACAATAAAAATGATAGAATGAGCTAAGGGCAACGTGCGGGCAATCAGTGATATCACACATACACAGTCAGTGTTATCACACATACACAGTCAGTGATATCACACATACACAGTCAGTGTTATCACACATACACAGTCAGTGATATCACACATACACAGTCAGTGTTATCACACATACACAGTCAGTGATATCACACATACACAGTCAGTGATATCACACATACACAGTCAGTGATATCATACATACACAGTCAGTGATATCACACATACACAGTCAGTGTTATCACACATACACAGTCAGTGTTATCATACATACACAGTCAGTGTTATCACACATACACAGTCAGTGATATCACACATACACAGTGTTATCACACATACACAGTCAGTGTTATCACACATACACAGTCAGTGATATCACACATACACAGCCGGTGTTATCACACATACACTTCTATTTTACACTTCTCTTTTTATTTCTTTGTATTACTCTTCACTCTTTCTCTACTCACTCAATCTCTCTCTTACACTCGCTTCAATCGCTAGCCACTCTATGTTTATTATCTCTTTCTTTCTCTTTTTAATACCACTCTCTTTCTCTCTCTCATCCTCACTTTCTGCATTTCTCTTTCTCTTCACTCTCATACCTCTCTCTCTCTCTGTCTCTGTCTCTCAGACACTTAAACACATATCTTTACTTTTTTACTTCATCTCTCCAATATCTTTCATCCTTTCTTTTTAGTCTCTTTCATCTCTCTCTGTCTCTCTCTCTCTCCCTCTCATCTTCACTCTCTTCATTTTATATCTCCATTATCATTTCTGTTTACTCTCTTCACTCTCTTGATCTCCTTCGTTTCATCCCCAACCCCCCTCCTCTTTATTTTCTCTCCTCTTTCACCCCTCTCTTTCACAATACCACTCCCCATTTCATATTTTCCCTTAATCCTCTATAAAACTAGATAAAAGTACGCCACGAGGTGGACACACAGAATTTTCCGACTCTATTGTTCGGACATCACGTGATCATCTCTTCATAGCCCGATGTTTCCAGGTGGATAGAGAAACTCTTCAATGTCTGCGGTGATGAACAATCTGCTTCACTTTAACCCATTTCGTGCATGAGGGAGTCAAGCAGCGAAGCGTAAAGTGCGTTCAGATGAAAGAGGTGTATATGTGTAACAGGGGCGTAGACCATGTTCTGGTTAGACGAGGAGAGAGAAGGAATCGCATTACATTTATCATAAGTTTAAAAAAAAAATCTAGGGGGAAAAAACGTGGTTTGAAAAGGCCGGACGTGAAAACTGATTTGATTAACGAAAAAAAAAAACAGACAAAAGTGTTTATTTAAATTAAAACATTTACACGTTGGGAGATTCAGAAGCAATGGAGACGACAGCTATGTTGCTCAATTTCGGAAAAAAAAAGCTGAAAATTTTGAGCATATATTCAATTTATCTTGACCTAAGATCTTTTGGCTGTCTTGACGTCTGCTGACCTTTTTTTTTATAAGGCTTTGAATGTCATAGGTTGATTGGAAAAAATTCAGGGCTCTCTGACCAGAAGAATCGTTGTATAGAACTGTTGAGCATTACTGAAGTAGATGTAAGAGTTACGAATTTGGAAGTAGGTTCTGAAATTGGTTCTGAAGTAAGTTCTGATGTAGGTTCTGAAGTTGGTTCTGAAGTCAGTTATGAAGTAGGTTCTGAAATTGGTTCTGAAGTAAGTTCTGATGTAGGTTCTGAAGTTGGTTCTGAAGTCAGTTATGAAGTAGGTTCTAAAATTGGTTTTGAAGTTGGTTATGAAGTAGGTCCTAAAATTGGTTCTGAAGTTAGTTATGAAGTAGGTTCTAAAATTGGTTTTGAAGTAAGTTCTGGCGTAGGTTCTGAAGTTAGTTATGAAGTAGGTTCTAAAATTGGTTTTGAAGTAGGTTCTGACGTAGGTTCTGAAGTTACTTATGAAGTAGGTTCTAAAATTGGTTCTGAAGTAAGTTCTGACGTAGGTTCTGAAGTAGGTTCTCCTGCTTAAGATTCGCAAAGTAAAGTTCTACCTGAAGAAAGTGATTGAAACAAAGAAAATAATCATTAAAAAAAGCGTTCAGTGTCACAGGCTGTGTTTAGTGAATTGAATAGTACGTAGTGTAATACATTGTATAGTACATTGCTTATTACTTTGTATAGTACTTTGTATATTGTATGGTACTTTGTATAGTACATTGTATAGTACACTGTATAGTAAATTGTATAGTACACGGTATAGTACAAAGCATAGTTCTTTGTATTGTGCATTGTATAGTACAGGTCGGGATTTATGACATCACCAGAATGTGCAGCCTCCTAAAGCCTCAGCCCTAAAGTTGCCCTCCATGATTCAAAACTATTTGTTTAAAAACATTTTCAATCTAAGAAACAACAAAGTGAAACGAGCTAACACGTTCATTCATTCTATCTCTTCCTTGACAAAGTTGATATTGCTGATAGATTTAATAATACTAGCTGCTTTTGTATTGAAGTTCGGGGGTTGGAGGTCACCATCAATATCTTCCCCAGGGCGTCAACTTACTTAAACCCGGCACTAGCATAACACAGAAACAATTGCGAGAGTCTTTAACCCTTAAAATGCGTGTGGTATATTAGCCTCTAAACATCAGAATTGTAATTCCATTTGGCATGCACTCATTGTAAAACAGCTCAGCACTTTAAGGGTTAAACAACCACTTTGTGTTTCTAGAGTAAATTTTTCCATTCATTTAGAAATGTTATAATGGCAGAAGTCCAATGTTCGTCTCAAATAGAAGCCGCAAAAAAAAAAAAAAAAACTTGGCGAATAGTTTCTTTCAAAATCTTCTGGTCTCTATACCAGGCACGAAGCTATATCTTATTTATCAGCTTTCATGAAAAAATAAAAGAATTAAAAAATTGACGAACAGATCATCTGGTGGTGTTGATTAGCTGACACTATCTGTGTATCGAAGCACTTATCTACTCCTAGTTTACTCTGACTTTTACGCACTTATCCGATGATAGTATATCTGTCCTGTACGCACTTATCTACTCAAATCTACTGACGCTATGTCTTTATTTGTTGAAATACAAGTTTTGAACGTATCTTTAGAAGATCTGTAGTTAGAATCTCAGGAAGGAAGACAGGGGCGGCAACTAGTTGGGCTCGAACTCGGTAAAATCGTGACGACAGTCCAAAGCGCAAACTACACATCCAGGCAGCCAGAGGTCATACGTTTCTATGTAGTGGTGTTTTTTTTTATTAACTAAGCAATGGAGCAAGTCAGTGGTGCCTAATCTTCTGACATGGGAGCTTAATAAATTTCCCGAAGGCGTGTCAAGGACCAATTCAAGCAAAATACAAAAAAAAAATACTTTAAAAATACAACAAAGTTTATATTAATGTGTACCAATAAGTTAGGATCAGTCATGTAATTAATTTTGTAATAGATCTAGACTAACAACAATAAATATGTGCGAGTAGAATTTTTTTTTACCAATTGTTTTTGTTTAGCTCATTTCGTGCTTTTAGCTTTCTCAATACTCTATGATCCTTTCACTTGTCTGGACCAGTTGGAAAGGGGGAGAAAGAACGGGGTATCAGGGTGATCGCTTTTTAAATTTTTTTTTTTTAAGGGAACGAGCTCAATTCAAACTTGTGAGCTAAAGCCTTCTCATGCTTCAATGATGCTTCTCACGCTAACGCGGTAACTACTCTGCTAGCGAAGAGTCTATAAACAAAACATGGAAGATTGTATTGTTATCTATTGTTTCTATTTCATGCTTGTGTTCAATAAGCTTCAGACGGCAGCTTAATATAAAGAGGATTAATTCAGCTTATACCACTATTTCAGTCACGTACTATTTATTTCCCTTGTTTGAGATACCAAACAAAGTAATTTATACCAATAGTTAATTAACTAATTGTTTTTTTTTAAATTGATTCTAGGGTTTGTCAGGTAAATGAAATAATTGTGCGAAATTTCAGCTTGATCCCAGATTGGATGTCGAAGAAATAACGTGTACAAACTTTTTGACCAGACAGACACACAGACCAAGTGATTTGATATATTCAATAAACCTTTTTGTTTTTCTTTCTTTTATAATTTTACAATTAAAATTAGTTCTGTTCTATTCAGTTCATAGCAGGTTATTTTTAAGAGGGGTGCTTACAGTACACAGTGTCTAGAGTCTAGTTTGTAAAGTTCCTCTTTCAGACCTTGCGATCTATAGGACAGATGATGTAGGGGTCATCTGTTTCTGTGACCCACGGCTAACGAGGATGCCATGTGACCAGCACAACGACCAATCGTCTTTACGTTTCCCCAACAAATGTAAAAGCTGGGTGAACCCAGAGGCACCCAAAGATCCCAAAATTAAAATCCCAGTCTTCACCAGGATTTGAACTCCGAAGCCATGGTTCGGAAGCCTAGCACTCTACCGCTCAGCCACCGCGCCTCCTAACAATCTCACGAAAGCAGACAATCTTAGATCAAAACTTCTATTAGAAGATCTTTCAACAATCCAAAACTCTGATACGAAGATCAAGCGCCATGCACCTCGAAGTTGTAAAAATTAGAGCTCAGATCTTTTTGTATTTAGTCTTACATCTAAATTACTAGTATTATATCTTTCAACAATCCCAAGAGAACATAGAATCATGAAACTATTAGAAGAAGATTTTACAATAATCACAAAAGCACATTTTTTTTCAACTTAGCGTAAATATATAAATATATACACTGTGTATAGCCTACATGTAATCTGGAATGGCGCAGACATTTTGTTTTACATGGATTATAAAGAAAATCATATTGTAAAGTCTGGGACAGTTAACACACGAAAGCACTTGAGAAAAGAAAATGTAGTAATGACAAAGACTCTACACTCACACATTAAACGTCCACACACAAAACATGTTCACACACACTCACACTACACTCACGTTCTGACATGCCCACACTCTGACATGCCCACATTCTGACATGCCCACATTGAGCTGAGTTTTAGAGACAGTTGTCGTTACATTGCTTCAGCTTGTCAACTCCAAGATTTTTTTTTATGAACTTCAAACAGGAGTACAAAACGGGTTCTAGCTTGTCTATGTATTTCTCTAACTAGTTTAGGTATTTCTTTACAAAGACTATGTATTTTTATGAACTAATTTAGGTATTTTTCTAACTAATGTGGGAGTATCAGTCTTACAAATTACTGCTAAAGTGAGATCGGCTTTGAATTATACATAAAACACTGAGCCGTAATCTTCAAATACAAAAGCAAAATCTAATAAAATACTCAGAAAGACACAAAGATAAAGGCACATTTCTCGTTCCATATGCTAGGACAAATTTGTACAAGTGCTCCTTCTTCCCTAGTGCTATTAGAGCATGGAATGGGTTGCCTGAGCTAGCCAGGAAAACCAGTGACTTAGCAGAATTTAGGTCATTGGTTAATATGCATGACTAAATAAATGCATGACGCGTAGCACGTAATCATCTTCTTTTTTTAAAGTAACGTCTGTATTATATAAGATAAGAACATTTGAGCTTGAACGTTTACAATCACACAACAGATACGGATGTTCTCTAATACAACAGAAAAAAAACTTGACTCTACAAAAAAAAGGGAAAAGTTGGCAGCTATCTCCTGTGTCTGGCGGCAACTACACAAAATCTGGCACGTCATCATTAATAATAAATATAATATTGCTTGTAAATACAGACAGGAGTGGTGGGAGATGGTCGACAGATCACATGCATTACCCCAACCGTCCAACTCCAACAGACTTAGGGACAGTAGAAGGGAAAGTAAGTATTGCTTTTAACACTAAAAACAGAAGAAAGTTCTCGAACTATTGAAGGCATTTCTCTTACTACTGTATTGCAAGTCGTTGTGCTGGCCACATGACACCCTAATTGACCATGGGCTATAGAAATAGGCGACCTTTATATCATATGCCCTATAAATCGCAAGGTCTGAAAAGGGGTAACTTTTTATTTTTCCTTCCATTACTATATTGCTACTTTTGTGCTACATTGGGGGCTACACTATGTGCTACAAATTATACTGTATGCTAAAATTGTAGCTACAATGAATGTTGCATAACGTGCTACGTAAGTAGCCACCATCACTGCTACATCGTGTGTTACATTAAGTGCTGTATTTTGTGTAACGCTGAATCGGGTGCTGCACTTTTTGCTACATTAAATGCTACATATCCCTCCTTCCCTTTAAGTAGCCATTGTCCTCGCGTACCCCTTCTCCCCACTCCCCCCCCCCAACAAAAAAAAGTCTAGTCATTAAGATGGACCTGTGGTATGGTATTGGCCAGACCAATAAGTTACAAACGACTTTTTTTTCTTTCCCACAAGCTCCTACATTATTCTTCTTAATCTCAGGGGTCAACTCGGGTCGTGTTGTGAATAGGTCCACGGACTGGTCAAGCCGAGACACGGAATTAAACGTGTGATTGTTGCACATAATAAGAGGTTTTACGGTAAAATCCCGGTCGGACCAAACTGAGATTTAGTCCAAGTCATTGCAGAGATGGAGGAGGGGAGAAAGGGGGAGAGAGGGCTTGGGTGGCGGTCGATGATGTCTACTAGAGTGGACAGCGGCCGGCAGTTTATTAACGACTTTCACGGCAGTAAACTGACCCGCTTTAAGATCTGACTGGCGCTACTGCTGGCAATGAATACTTGACCGAATAGATCTGCTAGCCTCATGAAAACTAACAGAAGGCTTCATCACATTCTTAGTTATCTTTCATTTTTTTTTTTCAAACCAATGTCGCGTATGTTTCTTTCAAAGAATATATATATATAGAGAGAGAGTCACGTGATATGACGTCATAGCTGAAAAGAAATAGTGAAATTTTATGAGAGTCTGAGAATTTCATACATGGAAGCTAATTGATAAATAGAAAGCTTTTTGGTGTATCCGGAGTACAAACTAAAGGATGTGTTGCTAGGTTATTGTTTTTAAGTTCTATGTTGGTGTGTTTTGTTTGTCTGTTTGTTGGTTTTTCACTATTCAGCCCTGTGTCAGGGTTCATTTCTTAGCTTGACTTGTCTCGGCTCCTTAGGCTCGTAAGGGTTACTTAAATACTCAATTACAAATTGCTCACAAATAAGAACAATTAATACTCAAGATACTTCGACTCTTAACTCCAGCTTTCATGAATACCAAAAACCCTTTAATATCAAATAAAGCACACAATTATATTGCTCTCAAGAAATAATACAAACACCAGTCCAGGAAGTAAACGTCCAACCTTCCTGGACCGGGAACAAGTCCTCACTAACTAACAACACTCTCTCGCACATTCAACGAAGACTTAATCACTCAGTTCATAACACGTGCAAGACTATTCACATGACAAAGGGATATAACTAACATATCAAAATATCAAAGTAACATTCATTCTCGCCATACCTCCCCCTGACACCCTGCAGTATCAAATTCACTAAGCTCTTCCGTTAGTAGCACACAATAATGTCAATATGGTGGAAACATTTGACTTTAACTGGGACTTCAAACTGATTTAAAAACAAATGTGCAACTAGCTAGCGGTAACAGGGGAGATAGGATACAAAGAAACCAACAATTCTAGACCTGTACTTTCACATGTATGCACTACATAAGACAGCAGGGTTTCTGTCCTGGGCTTTTTTAAAGAAAGGATTCGAGCCTCTCAAGCCCTCACTCAAATGGAGTTTGATGATGATACGAAGATCAACTGCCACGCATTTTGAAGTTGTAAAAAAGTAGAGTTTAGTTGTTTGTTTGTTTTTTTAGTTGGAAACAGGGAAAATCAATTGAGCGTCCTTGACTTTGTTGAGTTTGTCCTTCACATTTCCAAGACATTTCTGCAATTCATCTTTACTATTAGTTGTCTTTCGCTTTATCCCTACACAAATTTCTGAATTAAAGTCACGATTTAGCAAACAGTTGCAAGTTTATCACTAATTTTTTTTTCTCTTTTGAGAGAGTGAAAGAGAGAGGAAGGGGGAGGAAAATAGAGAGAGAGGGAGAGGGAGAGGGAGAGATAAAGAGAGAGAGAGAGAGATAAAGAGGGAGAGAGAGAGATAAAGAGAGAGAGACAGAGAGATAGAGAGAGAGAGAGAGAGAGATAAAGAGAGAGAGACGGAGATAGACAGAGATAGAACCAATGCTAATGTATACAAATATGCGTTCTCATTCAAGTCTGTGGTTATATACTTTTTTAAATTCTAATGTTTGGTTGGTGTAACGAACAAATTGTAAGACACATTTCCTTATGGATAATAAAGATTATTATTATTATTATTAATATTGGTATTATTATTATTATCTGTGGGTTATGATTTTTTTACCTACGTTTTCTTTATAAATATATAAATAAATTATAATGTTTTAAAAATAATGTACGGGGGAGAATCTTTATTGAATAAGAAACATTTTTTTTTTAAATTACACTGTTTATGTATTTATTTTCTTTACTTTAGGAAAATAAAACAAACAACATTTTGGGTTTTTAAAATAGATATGCTTTATTTAATTAATATACTGATTGAAATTTAGAAATACTATTTAAAAAGATTATACAGAAACTATACATTTATTGTTTTAATTTGTTCCATAATTTTCGTAGATCATCAATTTTTATTATATCTAATACAGTTATAAACAAATTAAAAGGAAATTTTTGTCCCTCATGTTATCTTACATGAGCTATTTACCAATATAGTACATCTAATGTGTCAAATTAGAAGGTTCGCTTGGAATCCCTAGAGCCCACCATCCTAGAGAGATCACAAAAACAACACCGCCCCTGCTCCCAATTATTGGTTAAGTTACTTGTCATTCTTACAAGCACAATAGCTATACAAATGTCCACCAGCAGTCATAGGAAATGTGCTGATGTTAATATTTAGAAAATAGCTTCAGAGTCGCCAGCGGCATTGCGCTTATACAAGAGTAGCGAGCAGTCATTGTATTGTGCAAGAGTAACCACCGGTCATTGTGCCTTGCATAGACTAGCACAGTTCATTTATATCATTTACATCACTTTTCAACATTTTATGAGGGAAATTGTTAACTTCCTCTGTTGCATCAAAGAAAATTTAAAGTTCAATTCAGATTATCTAAAATTGTCAGCAGTGGAGGTAAGCGCAAAAATATAACAAGGAGAGACAACCTTCCTAGAAATTGCCCCTAAAAGACAAACGCTAAATTTTGACCATGGACCGACAGCAGACAGAAAATAAATTATTCATGGAAAATGTTTTTTTGAAGTCTTGAGCTTCACCTTCACCTAACCCTTAGTCTGTTGAACCGTTGGGACACCACACATGATCTATTCATACCATTGTCTTTTGCGTTGAATAAAATCTGTTGTAAGGCTAACCACCTAATTTGAGGTGCACTGCCCTAATTGATGAAGGAGATGGCTGGGCGATATATAGTCCAGATAGTGTGATGGTCATCCGTTTCTGTGGTTAACAAAGGTGTCATGCGCTGTTCCGTTTGGGGAAAGAACAAGTTCTTTGAGCAGTATCTGTCTTGGATTTCAAAAACCAAAGAAAGGGAAGTTCTAATGGAATGCCTCGTGTTTAAACGAAATAGGATTTTTTACAGGTTCCATTTCTATTTTAATTGATCATTCGGATAACATCTTGTTTTTGGACCCCCACCACCAATCATCCAGGGGCACTAAGCTGTAGTTTATGTTGCCTAAATGTAAATTCAGCACTTGCCTCTGAGTTCCGCCTGTTCCTTTAAGTACTGACAGTGACTCCTGATGCACACACACGTTCCAGCAACCCCCCCCCCCCCCCGCCTACCCCCATAACCTTTTAGACGAGTTGTTAGTAGTTTGAGAAATTATTTTGGACTTGATGTCCTCATAGGAAATCCCTTTAATGTAAATGTATTTTTTTTTACACAACATTGTTCAGTGATCTGTATAGAGGTCAGAGCATCAAGACCTGAATGTGAAATATGGGTTTTCTTCACTGCATATATATCATCCATATCAAATATATATATATTCGTTGTTGTTGTTTTTACAAAGCTTATATCAACCCTGTCTGTCTTTCTGGTACAAGTTGTGAACACGTTGATTGTCCCACACTCATTCTCGGATCAAGTGGAAACTTTATACAATTAGTTGTTTTACCTAAAAGAACATGAAGCAATAAAAAAAAATCAACTAATTAGTTAGTTCATTTGTGGTAATTAATTGTTATGTTTGGTATCTACTAAGAGAAAGAAATGCTCAAATGGTTTGGCTGTATGTATGGAGTTATTACCTTATTACATTCTCGGATCAAGTTGAAATTTTACATAATCATTCATAGTTGATGAGAATACATCAATCAATACAAACTTTACCAATTAGCTAATTAATTCATCATCATCATTCATGGAACATAGAGCCTCAGTAAAAACACGCCACTCTCCACAGTCTCTTGCCAGATTTTTGTGATGGTTTCCCAGCGCTCTTCCCTGTCCTCTCGGCTTCTTCTAGAACACTGCGTCGCCATGTTCTTTTTTGGTCTTCCTCTGCGTCTTGTTCCCTGGGGATTCCACTCTAAGGCCTGCCTAGCTCTGTTGCTGGTATCTTTTCTAAGGGTGTGACCAATCCATCTCCACTTCCTCTCTAAGATCTGTACTTCTATATTTTTCTGTCCACTCATCTCCCACAGTTTGGTGTTTTCTACTTTGTCGTACCAGTATTTTTAGGATAATTCTGAGACATCTGTTGATGAAGGTCTGTACTTCAATCAATTAAGGGTAATTAATAAATTATAATTGGATATAGGTCTAACTAGTCGACCCGCAGCGAAGCATAACCGCTATTTAGTGACGTGTGAACACTTCCAAAGGACAGCTAAATAGCAGGGATATGGAGAGACCCGGATTGTAAATTCGAGAAGGGTCATGCGGAAGTTCTCGGAAGTGAATAGTGATGGTAGCGGGAAGTATTTGAGACATCACAATTTCAGCCTCGCCACCATAAACACCGGAAGTAGTCATGTAGGCAGCGTATTGTCCAGCATAGTGTATGACTGTGCTTCCGTGAGGCGTGCGAAAGAACAACGGGCAGAGCGTCGCCATAGTTATCCCAATGTTCGCAAACAAAGTGTACAGCCATCATGCGAAGTTCGAGAGCAATGGTTTCGTCGATGACATTTTCCCAGAAATATGCGACTATTAGAAACAAACAGTTACCTGAAGTAGGAATTTCGACTACATTGAAAGACCTGTTGACTCCACGAAACATATGTGAAGCGGTGGCCATGGTTAGGAAACGAAGGGCAATACGAAGGGGGCAAAATCAAAACAAAGCTACAGAAAAAACATGCAACTATTTTAATGACACCAGACATTATCGTGTGTAAAAGATGCACACCTAAATGTAGCCAAATAGAGAATGTATAAAGAGAAAGATGACTTGTTCTCCCACCCCCCTCCCTCTTCCTTTTCTGAGCCGTGCTCTCTGTCGCCGCGAAAGTTACGTGGGGTAACTCTAGTCCGACTTGCAAAAATAAAAGAATTATCTTTCCATGACTTTTACCTCCGTATACTAAACTAATGTCGAACGGTCAACTTAACTCTTTATTAGCTTGTGAGCAGCTCTATGTATGACGGCAATACCTCCAAGAGATACAAAATACGGGTACGTAATCGGTTGGTAATCTTCAACCGGATTTAACATGATGCTTGAAATGTATGAAGTAATATAAAGTAATATAAAGTAATATAAAGTAATATAAAGAATATATAATCAGAATATGCATTTTGTTGGCTTTCAATACCGGAAATAGCGCTTGGTAAGATTGGAATCGAGCTCATTGGTTTATTCTAAACACGTAAAGGCACCATAGAAACTTTGTGCTAAACATCCTCCCTCCTTAAAGCTGTAACTGATTGGACTAGAACCGCTGAACACGTCAGACGCTCTTAACACAAGTATAGCAATAGTTTTCGAACGGTTATCTGTTGTTGTTGTTGTTGTTTTTGTTGTGTTTTGTGAGTAGCTCAAAGACTTTGGGATTCTTGGTTTGTTTTTCTGTTATTATAAAAAAGGAAGTGCTTTTATTTTGAACATTTCTGTTTCTGCTCTGATCTATAGAGCCAGCGCGCCTTTTCCTAAAGGAGCCACAGCGTAGGATTTTGGAAACACAAAATGAAACTACCTGGCTTCTTTTTAATGTGTTGTTTACTTTTTTTTCTTGTTGCGGGAATAACTCTCTCTTTGATTTCCGTAACCTTTTGATTGTCTCCCCTTGATGTAAGCAATGCTTTCCAGGTACAAACAATGTTCCTGAGATCTCTTTCCCTAGGGAGATTCTTCTGCAGAACATTGTTCAACTTCTGTGTACTTAGATCTACTTCTTAGCCCTAGAGCGAATCTCAGCTACCCAATGACCCTGGGCGACGGTTGCCCTTCTAGTCGAATCTGTGCTAATGTAAGCAGACATGTAATCTTTTTGGTTTAGATGAATTTGTATTTTTTATTTTGGACCCCCTCTCAAGTGGGACCCCCTGCGCCCCTGCACGTATGAAAATCTCTAATTTATTACTTAAATATTCCTATTAATCTCTGTAACATACATATATTAAACAGTATGTCTATTTGGACATTCGCTTAAGTTCGCTTAGTGCGTTATCGCTAGGTGGTGGTGTCGTTTCCAGAGTCACTGGTTCGAGCCTCGGTCGGCGCAGTCCATTATTTTCATAGCATTTAATTCACTACTTTCTCTCTTAAAAACTTGGTCCCTGGTGCTGTTATTCCCTTATGTTTAATATATGTATGTATCACATTTGTTTCAGCACCTAGCTTCAACTCTATATATGTATGTATCATATTTGTTTCAGAACCTAGCTTCAACTCTATGTTTATCTCTGTAACGGAGTGTGTGTATTTGTTTCTGATAAGATGGTGAGCAGAAGTCGCCGATTGGTTGGTGGCTATGTAGATCTAGTGTGAATGATGCAAGATAAGCCACTTTTGGCGTCAGCTGTTATGTGTAGGCGACTTCAGAATACCTGAGAGAAAAGACGTGCTTTTTTTAGTGAGTTAGATTTTGTTCAAAATACCATTTTATCTCATTACTGAAGTCTACTACATTGGTTTCATTTTATCTCAAGTTGAATGTGTCTATGTTGTAATACAAGTTCTGTTTACAAAGAAGTGATTCAAGTAATTTCAAATTTTACATGTTAAACTATAATACGCCTAAAGAGGTTTTTTTGTCTACCAGAAGTTTGGTGTCAAGTAGTCAACGACGGCAACAACAATCTCTCAATCTATTTTTTTCTGTTTTTTTTTACGGAGATCTTTCTATTTCTTTTCTTTTTCTCTTTGGCATTAGATTTTATTTTAATTCCAAAAATATTTCTTGCAATTAATGTCGTATCTTTAATAACACATAAAATAATCGTCTAGTCTTCACCAAGATTTGTCATTTCTCAAGTTCAACATATGTTATTTCAGAATTACTTTAAAAGTTTATAGCCAACTCAATAAAGATTTTACAGTATCGTCTTACAATGTCTCGTACTTCTATAAGGATAAAGGGCCTTTACGCCTTGATGTCGGCTCATATTTGTTTGTTTTTTTAGCTGAGGAAGGCCTACAGGCCGATACATGTGTACATTTGGTTCAAATGAATATTGCTTCCGCTTGGCGTATAGTTTGAGGTCATTTCTGGGTAGAATTTAAAATTTATTTCTCTACCGTAGACTATCGAAGAGTCTCAATCTCAGAATGTCAACAGCCCCCGTGGTAATGAATCAGTCTGTGTTTAAACTCGTTATTGCTTCATGAACATCTCACTAACACTTTGTAGCTAATGCTCATTCTCACACAATAAGCAGTTTACTTTATTCTACTTTTATACTGTTTCTTTTTTAATCAAAAGTGAAGATCTTGGGGGCATCAAAGATTGGGTAGAAGGGGCGGACGAAGAAACAATAAGGTACTAAAGGCCAGTGCAGCAGCGTAGCAATTTGCTATTCTTGACAAGGCTGGCACACTACAGATTTTATTACGGTCTGGACTATTTGAACAAGCGATCGGGATGATCTGTTTCTGTTATAACTTTGTTATGCGTGTAAATACAAAGGTGGAAAAGGAGTTAAATAACTCAGCACAAAGATTCGTTAAAACAACAGACACCTGACTTTCTTCTTCGTAGCCCCCAGCCCCCTACCATTGACCCACACAGAGCCTGGCATCATGTGGCTGAAACAACAGGTACTTTGTTTAGCTAATACACCATCGCACGCGGAATCACGCGAGACTTTGCCTGCAGGAGAAAGTCTTATTTACGATGCTACCCATGCCTCTGCCCAGACGAGTGTAGACCAAATCTGCAGATGTGACACCTTAGGTTGGGGAGGGGACAAACGGGTTGTCAGTGTTGGGGGATGGGAGAACTGATTGTATCATTGCCAATCTTTTGGCCAACACAGTAAGCATTACTGAGTCGTTTATATATATATATATATATATCATGGGCGTAGCCAGGATTTTTTTTCGGGGGGGGTTTGGGGGGGGGGATTTTTTTCTCCCCCCCCCCTACCGCGACCCCCCTCCCGCGAATTTTTTTTTTTATGTATTTATGTGTGTGTGTGTGTGTGTACATAATCTTTATTGCATTCTGACTCTTCATTCTTTCTGAAGACGTTTATTATGCCCTAGAATAGGTTCTTCCATGAGTTAGTGGAAAAATTGTAGATTCCCCGCGAATACTAGCAAGGGGGTCTGGGGGAGCGCTACGAGCTCCCCCAGCGCGGGGCGAAGCCCCTCCGCCAAGCACTATTTCTGATATTGAAAGCCAACAAAATGCATATTCATAGGTATCTACAGTGCATTTTCCTGCTATTAAAAAGTTTTATTTCAAATACCTAATGTGCTATTCTTACTAAATTAGACCCTCCCGCGCCGTTTGGCGCATTTGCCGTCAAGCTGTTTCCATAAAATTGTAGATTCCCTGCCATTACTAGCAATTGGGTCTGGGGAGCGCTAGCGCGGGGCGAAGCCCCGCCGCCAAGCACTATTTCTGGTATTGAAAGCCAACAAAATGCATATTCTGAGGTATCTAAAGTGTATTTTTCTGCTATTAAAAAGTTTTATTCTTACTGACCCTACCGCGCCGTTCGGAGCATTTGACGTCAAGCTGTTTCCATAAAAATCTGTCACTGGTAATGTCTGAAGCCTCTTCGCACCTGCCATGAGGACCTCAATGAATGAGTGGCGTCAAGTTGTACTAGGATATCATTGCAACTCTTCTTAAGCGTAATTCATTTTGTCGGAGAACATGTCCCGCAAACCTTATGCGTCGCTCTCTCACAATCTTACTAAAGGGTCGACTCCCAGTTCGACATAGGATTTCCTTGATTTAAACCCGATCTCTATAACTGACTCCTAAAATCTGTCTTAGCCATCTTTGTTGAGCCACATTTAGTGTTTTTCAATTTCGGCAGATGACTATTCACTGCAGTTTATTAATGGAGCCCTGCCACTGGTAAAAATGTGTTATCGTCAAAATCATCTGTTGGGGGTTTTCCACCTCAAAATGCTCTGTAGGGGGATCTTAAACTCAAAACCATCTGGAGGGGTTTTAAACTTTAAACAAACGCCATCTGTAGAAGAGGGGTTTAAACTCAAAACCCCCGATTGGATTGGCTACGCTCAAATAATTTTAGTGTGTAATTTGCTTTTTTTTTTATATATTGAAGAGGTATTTTTAGCATTAAACTCCTCTGAATGGGGGTTGAAACTCAAAACCCCTTTTGGCAACGCTCATAGCATTTTGAGTGCGTAATTTGCTTTTTTTTCTTACACTGAAGATGTATTTTTTAACCTCAAACCCCCCTGGCGGGGGGTTTAAACTCAAAACCCCTTTGGCTGCGTTCATAGATTTTAGTGTGAGTAATTTGCTTTTATTTATATTGAAGAGGTACTTTTTAGCTTCAAACTCCACTGGAGGGGAGTTTAATCTCAAAACCCCTTTGACTACACACAAAACATTATGAGTGTATAATTTGCTTTGTTTTTATTATTAAAGAGGTATTTTTTACCTTCAAACCCCGCTGAAGTGGGGTTTAAACTAAAAACTAAGTCAAAACCCATTTAGCTACGCTCATAACATTTTGAGTGCGTAATTAACTTTTTTTTATATTGAAGAGGGGGTTTATCGTAAATTTTGGAGGGGGTTTTAAAATCAAAATCTCCCTTAACTGTGCTCTTGGAATTAGGGGATTTTCGCTTGCATTTTTGTTTTGATTTGTTTTATAGAAGTAGGGGGTTTAAAACTCAAAACCCCTAGTAGGGGGTTTTAAACTCAAAACCCCTGGTAGGGGGTTTTAAACTCAAACCCCCCTAGTAAGGGGTTTTAAACTCAAAACCCCATTGGTTGTGCTGGGGCAATTGATGGTTTAGTATTAAAATCTCACCTAAAATAAACAAAATCAAAGCAAAAAATCATTCACTAAATTCCGATCCCCCCCCCCTTGGGGGGGGGGGGATTTCATTTCGGGGGGGGTTTGAACCCCAAAACCCCCCCCCCCCTGGCTACGCCCATGATATATATATATATATATATTGTATTGTATTATTCTATATATAGAATTACCTGCTTCGCCCGTTGATTTTTTCCCAGGCAGTTGTCTTACTTCTAACAATAGAATGATCTAAGATTAAACACTCCCCCAGTACTTTCCTTTGGTCAGCTAATTCTAGTATCTATTGTGATGAATCTGACCCACCCGTAAATTCGAGAAACACTTCTCTCTTGCCCCCCCCCCCACCAACCACACAACTCTACTCCTTAGCATATGGGCGATTTAGAGTTAGACCAATAGCTCGTTGCCACGTCATAGGTCTGTACGACGTGGCAAAGAGCTAGTGGTCTTCATTGCCCACAGTTTGTGACGTTGCATGTCAGTGTTGAGGACTACTTTATCGATTGGTCTCGCTTGAACCACTGACCCTCAGTTTTAAAATCTTATACTCTACCGACTGAGCTAATTGAGCGTAATGAATACTAAACAGGCACAAAGCTTAAATCTTCTAGAACTTTTTCCCTAAATATAAACGTGCCTCTGGCCTTTTTGGTGGCATAAACAATGAGTTAGTGCGTTATGATTGGTTGATACTGACTATGGGTAATGTTAAGTATAACTTTATAATAGTACTAGTACTAGCCGGATATTATCCTATGCCTGCGGGCCTTGAGTATTACTGATCTAGAGGATTTAGATCTTCGTCGAACACGAATACTGTGCCCTTCAAATTGTTAACAATTTTACCATGAAAATGAAAGAATTTTAAAATGGTTTACCAGTTTAGATGACATATTGATATCGAAAAAGGGTTTACCCGATTTGTTAAAAAGTTTCGTTCTTTAACCCTTTAAACGCGTGTGGTAGTTTAGCCTCTAAACATCAGAATTGTTATTCCATTTTGTATGCACTCACTGTGAAACAGCTCAGCACTTTAAGGGTTAAAAGAGATTTGTATTAGTTGTTTTTTAAAGGCTCTTCCGGTTGTGGGAGGGACATTAAACGCACAATACAGTCTCCGCCATGATCTAAGGAACATTTATGCCAAGTTTCATCAGGATCGGTCAGGTGATTTTGATTTCTGTGCTGGACATACATACTCCTTACATTCTACTTTATTTATTAGAAAATAAAATCAACTCTAGGTCAAAACTCTTTGGGAAATGTGTTTAATAAGCTGTTACGGTTACTAAAGTTCATCGTACAGTAATACTTCTATGTCTTCTTTAGAAGATCATATTGATATGACATGTTTAGCAACATCAATACAAATATTCTTATGTAAATACTAATTATCTGCAGAACCTTGAACCTCTACACTGACCTTTTTCTTCGCAACTTCCGCTTTTACAAATCTCGACATTCAAAATTGCCTCCATTTCCATTTGTCTTGATCACGTGGTGTAGCCCACTTGCATGTGAGTCAATACATCTCATCATGATTTCGACTTCGCTTTTACGTCGCTTGATGATGCATAGTCGTAGACACACCCGCTCCATCCAGCCCCTTCTTCTTGGCCGGAAACGTCTCGGCGTCTTTGCTCAGACAGACCTATATAATCTCTCCGATGCTTCATTTACATCATTCTATGCATACACTTTACGACATCCCATCATTCATGCGAGTCAACCGCCGGAAATAAAGTCATCGTCCATCTTGCTATTCGGGGAAAGGTTGAGAGGTCACGTCTGCTGATGATTTCTTGTAGTATTGTTTTTTCTTCCTGTATTGTCATTTTTTTTTATACATACTGTACATACATAACTTCATGTGTAGCCTTTTTGTGTGCATACAATCGTCAAGAAATAGTATATCTAAGAAAATATAGAAAAACATTTTTCTGAAGATTTATAGGGAAGCATTATTTTAAAATGTATCTGTCAGTCTGACACTGACAGTCCAACATTTTTGGAAGGATTACTGAGGTAAAATAAATCTAATACAAAGCGGTTTGTAAAAAAACATAGTTTGTAGAATGTTTGACATGTTTTGGATGTTCTTTCAGAGTTGAAGATTATTTACTTCCTAGTCCAAACCTCCCGCAGGACGACGGGGAATAGGAGCGGGCAGGGTTTGAACCCGGGACCATCGATAAGTCCAAACGACAGTCCAGCGCGCAGACCGCACGACCAGACAGCCATCCTTATATTCGGTTGTCTTCGTAACTGAGAGGCCTCCCCAGTTCAAATCCCAATGCAGACTGGACTTTTAAACTCAAGATTATCATAATATCCTTGTGACCTCTCAACTATTAGTAAGCCCCCATGCTCTAAGGTTTTGTGGAGAGATCAATCTCATGTAGGACGGTCCAGGTATCTGGCAATTCACCACTTGGTTCCCTGTCTCCGTACAAGGATATGTCCCTCGTGGACCAGTTCTGTCGCACCTTTGAAACCAAATTAAAGCATCCTGCAATCGTTGTAGATCAGCCTGACATTAGTCAAGACCATCGGTCGTTATATTGACAACCTTACGCCATACATAAATTCTGACTACAAATACAGTCAATTTGCTCCGTAGATTTTAAAAGAGAAATGGCATTACCCACTGAAGTGCTGACGTGTTTACTGAACCTATTACATTATAAGTGATTTGTGGTCCAATAATATACCATATTGAATGAAAAGATAATATTTCATATTTTATTGTTTCAAAATGAATGTAGGCTCTGCGAAATGTTTCTTTTAAAATCGGATTGTATCAAGAACATAAATTGTAATTCTGTCTGTGGTGTAATAAAAAAAGTTAGGGACCTGAAAGTGTTAACTCATCATTACGTTATTCAGTGTGTGAGAGAGATGAGAGGTGTGGAAGAAGGATGACAGAGGGAGAGGGAGAGATAGAGAGGAAGAGATAGAGAGGTAGAGATAGAGAGGTAGAGATAGAGAGGTAGAGATAGAGAGGAAGAGATAGAGAGGTAGAGATAGAGAGGTAGAGATAGAGAGGTAGAGATAGAGAGGAAGAGATAGAGAGGAAGAGATAGAGAGGAAGAAATAGAGAGGAAGAGATAGAGAGGAAGAGATAGAGAGGAAGAGATAGAGAGGTAGAGATAGAGAGGAAGAGATAGAGAAGACTAAGAGAAAAGAAAAGAGAGAGAAATAGAAGAAGTGAGAGATGAGGGACGAAGAGAAAGTAAGAGAGAAGGATATAGAGTGATGACAGAGGAAAAAAACGAGAGAGAGAAAGAAAGAAAGAGGATGACAGAGGAAGGAATATAAAATGTATTCTCTTACCATCAATGGCTAATGGCTAACAATGTACATGTACGTACACATGTGAACGCTAAACCGAAGAGTTTCTAGTTACAAATAAAAGCAACAAATTCGATCATAACAATTGAAAAGCTATTAGCCCGCCATTTTTTTTTATAGCTAAATCAACAACAAAGTATATGTGGTTAGATCAGTGGCGTAGATCGTGGGGCTTGATTTCTCTAGGGGCCCGGCATTTGGCATTCGACATCATGGCATGAGAACATGTGGTAATATTTAACGTAAAAACAATTTTCAAGTGGGGGCCGGGGAGATTTTCGAATTTGGAATCACACCTTCCCCCACCCTAGCTACGCCACTGGGTTAGATGGTAAACTTAAGCCATGAAGTATAGAAACACCGAAACTTTTCTTTATTCTCGTCTGTGAACAGAAAACGTGGTAGCGATATGATGGAACCTAAAGAAAAACGCAAGAAAATGAGATTGGAAGAAATTTTTGAAATAAAAAAAATACAAAAATAAGCAATGTCAAGGACGCTGTACTGAAAGATCACATTGGCCAACTAAAAAACTAAAGATTGATTTTTGCCTCTTGCAAAAGTGCTTAGAACTGTTTTTCAACAGTGCTGATAAGTATACACAAAATTACAATTTGGTTTATTAAAATACATCCCATATCATACTTCCGTATACTGCACACCGGATACACCAGAAATGCTATTTATGGATTAGCCTCCATGTAGGAACATCTCCGGTATATTCAGCATTAAATAAACACTGTGTCTATCTTTCAGGTAATCGTTTTATATCAACAGACAGATATTTGTTTGTCCTTAGTTAATACTCTGTTTACGTGCTCGATATGTTCGTATGAAACATGACAGAGCTGGCAATATGAAAGAGAAAAAAAGAGAGAAGAAGATAAAAAAAAACAAGAGAGAGAACAAGCTTTAGCATATTTTTTTACCTCCTTTCCGTTCAATCCTTCCCCCCCCCTTTCCGTTTCCAACTCTCCTCTTTCTAAGTCCATAATCATTACACTCTACATCATCTCTCTGACAGACATCGTCTGATCATTTATCCCCTCCCCCCCCCAACATACATCCAGTTTCTTTTTTTTTTTTTGCCCCTTCAATGTCGCCTTGTTGCCCAATATCATGTTTAAGGAAACTAATAAGCTTACTCTATTATATAGGCTAGTGAGCTGGAGTTTTCCCAGAATCCTTGGATGTAAATAAAGGAAGTCGTAAGTTTCTTTTTCTTTTTTTCTTATGTATAAAGAGAAGCGTTTAAATATGGACGATGGATTTAAATCAATGCATACGCATACATAGCATATACTTAATATATGTTTAATAATATAATAGATTCTTTCATTTCTACGTGGGATGCGTCGCGGAGAGAAATAGCAGATAGTATTCAGCTAGGTGTGAAGCCGGATGTAGCGTGCTCTGTTCTTCTTATAGTATTATTTTCTAAGCTTTAATCGTTTTATTTTCTCGGCCGTCACCTTTTTTTTATTCTGGGTATCACGTGGTGCCGGCTCTCCGGGGCCCTTCAGGACTGATTGGTTGGTTGATTCTCCTACTGGTGGCTCATCTGTTTTATTCTTGTCTGGTTCGTCAATATGTTTTCAATAATCCAAGCACATTTCCTTAACTGGAGTCATCCCATTGACTTTGTAAAGGCATCCCTTTTAAAGATGATGTCCATTTATGTAAAAGTGCTTCCGTTTGTTTAAATCAGGTCAAAGTTCAAATATTGCTTATTAGATTACTTTAAAAAACATTAACTTTTAACCCATTCGTGATTGATAGTTACAAAATTGGATATCTGTCATATTAATAAGTATTCAATGCATGATGACCAGGTAACTAGCAGTAGCGTAGCGAAGAGGCAGCTATTTGGCCATCCTGCATTTTGAAACAATTACATGATGTTGGTATCGGAAATTATTACTGTAACTCCTCCCTCTTTTTAAAGCAATAATTTCATCATTTACACTGGTTTGATAAATAGGTAAAGGTCTAGATTTACTACATGTAAGAATGTCTTATAATGCTCCTTTAAAAGCAAATCTCCTTGGGTAAGGAACATTTAAAATGTCGTTTTTAAAGGAGTTTAAAACAGCCCAATCCTCCCCAACTCGCCAATTTAACTTTATATTTAATTTGATGTAAGATTCAGATACAAGGCAGGATAATTCAATTAATGGAAAGCTATCTCTAGTTTAATGACACGACCTCCAACAAGATCTTGCTGTACACTTTGTGTTTCTTATATACACTATCCAATGTACATATTAAGCTTGCTACAAGTAGCACCGTATCACATCAGTCTCATCTAAGGATACCGCAATAGTGATTCCCTGAGGTCCGTGGCAATCTGATCGCAGGCTGTTTCCCCTATCCAAACCTTCTTCCAGTATCGCCACCACCATAGACTCCACGGGGCGCTCCTTATCTTGTTGACCAAAACCGCCGTCACTAAAAAATCATGAATTGCGTTTTTTTTTTCCCTTTTGGTCTCTGATTACCTCCTGGCCGCATCTAATCAAGACTGGCCAACACCCTCCTGGCCACTTGAGATTGTCCAGTTCTCCCTGTGGAACACTCGCTACGGTCTTGTCGACATCTTGGAGTTAAAGAAATCAGCTTCGATCCGGTGTGCAAATAGCGCAGATTTTAGTGACAACACTCCATAAGAGAGGAGGGGGCGGGTGTTATAGTTCTATTTTTAGATCATGTTTTCAGTTGATAGTCTACGGTAGCCATTTTTCCTCCTTTTTTTTTTTCTAAAGCCACTGAAAAGTCAACCAAATTATATTGTCATTGACGTGTGTGTGTTTGTGGTGTATGTGTGTGTGGTAATGGTACATACTTTACAGTTGCAATTTCAGAAGGAGGCCACTGTTGACGTACGATTTATTTTTTCGTTTCTGTTTTAAATAAGATTCAACTTTTTAATTTTCTAAAACTACTCAACTAACATATGTAGAAAACTTAGCGTATATAACTTGCAATTCTTTTACTGTTCAAATGCTATTTTTGTTTAGCCCAGATATATGTAAAACAATAATAATAAATAAAATGTACTGTAGTTATAGTACAGAGTGTCGAGAACATATTAAAGGCACGTGCCGTGCCGCCTGATGATTGGATGTTTTGATACAGTAGCTAGGCCAAGGTCATGTCCAGACCAAACAACCACTTTTCTATTTCTAAGTAGTTCCGCCACTCGTTTCTTTTGGAACTAGATAATCATGTGACAATCATGTGACCACTTCTGTCGCTTGACGAGATTCCTTTCTTTATCGTCTTATTTTTTATCATTAACTAAAAAACTAATTTGACCACCATCTTGTGACATGTGTGACTTAATACTGAAACAGAAAGATTCAATTAAATGTCAGCTTAGATTAATTCCAAGGTAAAAATGTATATAATCCCACTTTGTTTTTGAGTCACTTTGCCAGTTACCACTTGGTCTGATGGGAACATCTTAAATATTAATTAAATTATATACAGCGTGGTCCAGAAGTAGATGAACAGTACAAGGAACAGAGTTACGTATCGGTTATGCTATAATTATATTCAATATTAACATGTTATTTATGTTATATTAATGAAAACTTTGGTTTTTTTTTTTTAACTTTTATTTAGATTTAATTATTTTTCCTTTTCAGAGAATTAAGATAATTGTGTAAATCCAACTAATTGTTGTTATAGAGACTGTCCAGCTTCTTTTTGTGTGCTTTACTGGATTTAGTCTCAACCTATATTTGGACCAACCTTGAATTGATTTTTTAATATTCTTTTGGAGCACGTTCCCTAAAACACCCGCATTTGAACACATACACACACACACACTTCATATGCTATACACACACTTAATATACATACTCACGCGCTTGTGACACACATATTTACACACTTAAAGGGGCATACTCATACATCTAATGTGTCAAACACGCACACTTTATGTGACATAGCACACTCACTTAATGTGACATACACAGACACTTTTAATGTGGCACACACGCACACACACATGTGCGCCTATTTTTAAGACCACATCAACACATTCTGCAATACTTCTTTCGATCTCTGGTACCAAACCTTTGATGTTCTGGGGACCATGTCATTTCCAACAGGTGGGTCACGGGCAGTATAACCCCATCCCACACACAAATACATGAGTCCCTGCGTCTCCATTATAAACTAAGACAGTGTTTCCCAAGGTGGGGTACGGGAAGACTTTGGATGGGTACGCGTTGCACCTTATTAACTGAATTTAAAAAAAAAAAAAAAACCAGTCATTATGTTCTGTTAATAAATTAAAGTGTCGGGGGTGGGGGTGGCAAGGGGTACTCAGCATTACAAAAATTATAAAAGGGCTACACACATGCAAGGAGGCGGGGTGGCTGAGCGGTTAAGCGCTTGGCTTCCGAACCGGGGACCGGGGTTCGAATCCTGGTGAAGACTGGGGTTTTTAATTTTGGGATCTTCAGGCGTCTGTGATGGGTACCTAATATTAGTTGGGGAAAAGCGGTTGGTCGTTGTGCTGGCCACACGACACCCTCGTTACTCGTAGGCCACAAAAACAGACCACAGGGTCTGAAAGGGGAACTTTTGGAGGCGCGGTGGCTGAGCGGTAAAGCGGGGATCCCGTGTTCGAATCCTGGTGAAGACTGGGATTTTTATTTTGGGATCCTTGGCGCTTCTGAGTCTACCCAGCTCTCCAGCTCTGATGGGTACCTAATATTTGTTTGGAAAAAGTAAAGGCGGTTGGTTGTTGTGCTGGCCACATGACACCCTCGTTAACTGTAGGCCACAGAATCAGATGACCTTTACATCTTCTGCCCTATAGACCTCAATGTCTGATAGGGGGAGCTTTACTTACACACATGCATTAAACGTTTGGGAAACACTGAACTAAGGGAAGAAGCTAGAAGCGACCATATGCACCGCCTTAGGGCCGGCAATAGCAATGGTTGGAGGAGCATCACAATTGTAGATTAAGTTTTTCAGTTCAATTCTGTAGATACATTTTCTTTAATCAAGTGCTTCAGTACATGTTTGTACGCGTACAGGTTAGTCATTTCTTAATTCAAAAGTCACACTTGCTGGATTGCGGAGCAGTAAAATCCTGCCATTTCACCCAACGCTGATTGTGTTTTGTTAATTTATTTCGTTGCAAACAAAGAACTTGCTTGCTTCACAAGATTTGCCAGAACGCGCAATGTGCAAGATTTATTTCTGTATTCTATTTTATTTTTTAATTAGGGAAATGATTGGAGGTGGTAGCAGACGAACAAAAAAAAAATCATGGGAAGAACTAAGCAAGAAAAGTGTTTGAACTCATTTCTGCAGCGCCACGAAACATAAGCAAAAAGAGTTGCGTCCCCTTTGTACTAAAAATAAACAAGTGCCAAAATAAAGAATCAACTTTTGAAAGAGTAAAATGGCGGATGTGAAGAAAGGGAGAGAAGTTTGGGTAGATTGAAAACGGAGGTGGGATGAAAGTCCTGATTTATCACTTACAGATAAACAAAAAAAAAGGTGTATGTGTCGAGGGTGGGCCGGAGGGAGGGATAGCAATAGATCACTAAGGTTAATGTTTTGTTTTTGTGATGCTGTTCTGTTCTGGTCTAAATTCGTGCACAAGGTTGTCTTCCCTTGCGCCGACATTTAGGCGTTACTAATTGTGGAACTATAAGCAATTAGTGAGTTATCTTCCGTATAGGTGGCGTGAACGTTGCTAAGAGATGAACAGTGTCTAGAGTCTAGACTTTCACACTAAACGTTGATCGCAGTGATCTGCTCTTTGTGTACACTTTGTAATAAAATACAGGGGGAAAAAAGAAGAGAAAGCAATATGAAGAAATATAGTGGCAATATGATGAAGCATTAAGAAAAACGTAAAGAAAATGAAAAGTGGAAGATTGTGTGAGGTTTGAAACTGATGCCAACTAAACAAAATGAAAAAAAAAAAAAATGCTACAAGATCTAAATATCTTCTTCTTCTTCTTCTTCATCGTTCTCATTGTTATGTTGGAGTGTTCATATGACTAGACCAATACATGAGATGAACTGCGCAGTGGTTTCCAAATCAGGGAGCTCTCCATATAGTTTTCTTTCTATTGGGGTGATTTGGGGCCAATGTCTTATACGGGCCTCTTGGTAGAGAGAGCAGTTTTGGAGGACGTGGTCGGCATTTTCTGGTGATACTCCACATGGGCAGATTTCACTGGTTCCAATTTTGAGCTTCCGGAACATGTGTTGTCTCATTTTACACTAATGAAAGGTGCACAAACACATACAATGTAGGGTAGATTAAAATACCTCGCTTATCAATAATTCAATATGCTATACACCGGATACACCAAACAGCTTGTTGTTTATGGATGTGCCTCCAAGTATGAGAATCTCCATATATGATGACATATTAACGTCAATCAGTACAGCACATAGTACACTTCATATGACATACACACACACCAAATCAGTACAGCACATAGTACACTTCATATGACATACACACACACCCAATCAGTACAGCACATAGTACACTTCATATGACACATATACACACACCCAGTCAGTACAGCACATAGTACACTTCATATGACATACACACACACCAAATCAGTAGAGCACATAGTACACTTCATATGACACACACACCCAATCAGTACAGCACATAGTACACTTCATATGACATACACACACACCCAATCAGTACAGCACATAGTACACTTCATATGACATACACACACACCCAATCAGTACAGCACATAGTACACTTCATATGACATACACACACACCAAATCAGTAGAGCACATAGTACACTTCATATGACATACACACACACCCAATCAGTACAGCACATAGTACACTTCATATGACATACACACACACCCAATCAGTACAGCACATAGAACACTTCATATGACATACACACACACCCAATCAATACAGCACATAGTACACTTCATATGACATACACACACACCCAATCAGTACAGCACATAGTACACTTCATATGACATACACACACACCAAATCAGTAGAGCACATAGTACACTTCATATGACATACACACACACCCAATCAGTACAGCACATAGTACACTTCATATGACATACACACACACCCAATCAGTACAGCACATAGTACACTTCATATGACATACACACACAGCCAATCAGTACAGCACATAGTACACTTCATATGACATACACACACACCCAATCAGTACAGCACATAGTACACTGTAACTTCCTCAAAGTAAAAATCGTCCCATGATTCTTTCTCCACGTTGATATAATTTTCGTGGTTGGTGTCATATCTTATATAATACAGACCTTACTTCAAAAAGAAGATGATTACGTCCTACGCATCATGCATTCAGTCATGCATATTAACCAATGACTTAAATTCTGCCAAGTCACTGGTTTTCCTGGCTGAGTAAAAAAGTAAAGAAAATTTCCCCTTTCAGACCTGGCAATCTATTGGACTGATGAAGTAGAGGTCATCTGTTTCTCTGGCCCACGGTTAACGAGGATGTCTTGTGGCCAAAACAAAAACCGATCGCATTTACTTTTCCTAAACTAATGTCAGGTACCCATGATATCTGGCCCTAAAGATCCCGAAATAAATATCCCAGTCTTAACTAAGATTCAAACCTCTCGGTTCGGAAGCCTAATGCTTTTTCACTCAGCCAACGCACCTCTTGTAGTATGAGATATATTGTAAATTACCCCAAGAAATGGCACCGCCCAGTGAAATGTGAGCCTTTCTGTGTTTAAACACTACACTTGCCAACTGCTGAGTTACTGCTGGCACTCTTACTGAACATGCACAACTAGACAGTAAGTAAAAAAAAAGTAGTAAAGTTCCCCTTTCAGACCTTGCAATTTACAGGGCAGATAATGTTATGGTCATCTGTTTTTTTAGCCAACGGCTAATGAGCAGGGTGTCATGTGGCCAGCACAATGACCAACCACCTTTACTTTACCAAATAATGTCAGGTAACCACTCAGGGGCGCACTACAAATCCCGAAATTCAAAAGCCCAGTCTTCACTGAGATACGAACCCAGGACCCAAGGTTAGGAAGCCAAGCGCTTAACTATTCAGCCACCGTAGACAGTGCGTACTGTCTTACATTGATCCTCACCCACCTGTCCACCACACCATTCTAAAGTTACTTTAATACGCCATTGTGGTCATTGGCATTAGAAATTAATACTTTAGAGAAGGGACAATATCTTTTGATTTTCTTTTCTCTAATATAGTCTTCTCTATTTAAAGAGCAAGCTAATGTGTGATATAATCTTCTCTTCAATACTATATCGAATAAATACTTTTCTTAAAATGTCTCTAACATAGTCTTTTTTTTTTTTAGCTACTATCGCCCATTCCTTCTGCTCTATCTTCCAGTGACCAGTTCAGTCACGTGACATGACAAAATCCATTTCTCCAGGGTTTTTTTTCTACACGTATTTCAACTAAAGTTGGTCAGCAGCCCACATTGGGCATCTCATTAAACCCAATTGAAACCTTAGAAGGGAGACTACCGGCGGACTAGTCAACTTTTCAGTACGCCTTTATCTTCTCCAGACACAAGATTAAGTCCCTTGCATATACTCAGCAATGTAATATAATGTAGCAATGTAATGTAGCAATGAAATGTAGCACAGTGAACTTTACAGCAGGGAGTCAAGCTCGTAGTCCTCAGGGCTCGTACTGTTCCTTGCAATTCTGTAAGACTAGATGTATTGACATGTACCTTCTGTACATTTGTTTGTAATGTCCTCCCCTTTCACTGTGAATAGAGGCCAGCTTATGAGATTACTTTTCACAACTCATTTTTTTTAAATCAAAAGGAGATGAATATTTTACATCCCGTTATACAGTTATAGCTTCAAAATGTTATCCTAAAATTAATTATACAAAAGTTTATAACCTTTTTTTAGTTATATATTTTATAAATATAAAGTATCAATTTTCATATTATTTTATTTCATTTTGTTTTCCTAAATGATTCTAAGAATATACATTTTATAGGTCGGTTACACGAATGCTAAAGAACACTTAATACGTAATAAGTTCAAGGAAATTTACGCGGCGCTAAAGTGCACACTAAAATAGAACTTTGGTCTCAGAATCAAATGGGGAAAGGAAAGAGGTATAACAGAGTTTAGGGATTCCTTTATAAACCTTCATTATAAGCACATTGCGCACAAGGCTATGGAAATAACCTATAGGCTCATTTTTGACATGACACCAGTTCGGCGCAAGAAGGTCAATATTTTATACGTCAGTGGAAGTGGAAGAGAAACATTTGTTTCTAGATTGTCCATTGTTTTCTAAGGTTAAAACTACTGTTAAAAGTCTGTTAAATGCTAATTGTGACTCAGATGTGGATGCAAATCTGGCGATCCTTTTAAACAAGGTTCCCAAATTACGTAATAAAGCTCTTGGGAATTTTAACCTCATTATTTTGGCAGAGTACAGGAAACTTGTTTGGAATACTAGACTAGATAATAACAATTTCTTTCCTGATGGTCTTGAGATTATGTTTAGACAAATTGTAGACGTTCAACTAGAGACCTTAGGGGGAATGTAAAGGATGATACCTTATGGTAAAGGAAAATGTGTGTATATTGGTGAATGTATATATAAACACTTATGGGTATATGCGGAAAGGTAGTTTTTCGGATATATATGTATGTAGTTTTTAGTATTTCAGTAGTGGTTTTCTTTTTAAAAAGTGGAAATATTGAATTAATTTGAAAAAAAAACAAACAGATTGAACATTTCATTTTCGCAAACTTCTGAACATTTCATTTTCGCAAACTTCTGAAGCAAGTGTGTAAATTCTGTGGATTATAAAATAACATTCATACTTCATACTCACCAGATTGGAAACGGTGGATTTACGAGTTATGCCTTCAAGGCTGCGTGTGACAAGCTAGCTGACCATATAGACATTGGGGGGAAAAAAAAGATGATCTGCACCATGGTCACGCCCTTTTTGACCGTAACGACATTATAGTTCGTCCATCGTGGTTCGACGATGACCAGTTCGTCCATCGTGGTTCGATGATGAACACTTGTCATCTAGGTCTAGATCCTACATGAGTTTTGAAAGGATTATAACGTGCTTGAAAGGACTATCGCGTTCGGGAATATCCGAATGTAAGGCTTTATTGATTCAAGAGTTTAATAAATTAAATCTAGATCTAAATGTTTTTCATTGGAAAATTAAAAGATGTACTCGATCTATACATTTTCTTAACCAGGATTCTTTCTCGGGGAGAAGGGAGAAGGGGGCGGGGTAAAAATGTTTTTTAAATCTTACATTCATTAATTTTTATAAGAAAAACAATCGCTCAAAACGTTGTTGTCACACAAAAGTTGTAAACATAAATATGTGCTCATTAACTCATTAACTAATTAATCACGTTTGCGAAGACGTTATGACGTAAAAGAAATAATTGTGCAATATTTCAGCTTGATTCGAGATTGGGTTTGGGAGAAATAACGTGTACAAACTTTTGGCCAGACAGAAAGAGAGACAGACAGACAGATAGATTGAGTTGATATAAGCTTTGTAAAAAGGAATAAAAATTACGAAGACAATATAAATCATACATCTAACTGAACAAGTATTAATCCAATACGGTAGCTAGACTGATCAACTAATGTTAACCAGAGGCGGCCCTTGCAGAGCGCGGGGTCCTGGGCGAGTGTCATATGCGGGGCCCTGAGCCGTAAGGGTAGACTATATATATAGTTCGTCCATCGTGGTTCGATGATGACCACTTTGTCATCGAGGGGGCTGAGGGCTTTGCACTGGGGTTTTATCGTGGGCCTTGCTTTTTCTCTGGCGTTTTTCTTCTGCTAGCGTTGTTCTCTTTTCCTCAGCAACCTGTGCACCAGTTTTCACAGCGCGACGCCATGATGCTCTGTCATATGCCTCTGTCTCCCAGGTGGCTGGGTCTATGCTGAACGCCTTCAAAGAAGCTTTGTGGGTGTCCCTGAAGCGCTTTCTTTGACCACCTTGCAAGCGCTTTCCTTCGCTTAGTTGGTCATACAAGAGTCGTTTAGGGATTCTGCAGACGTGTCCTGCCCATCGCAGTTGGGACTGCATCAGGATTGTGTGGATGCTTTGCAGACCCGCTCTTTGAAGGACTTCAGTATCTGGTATTTTGTCTTGCCATTTGACATTCAGTATTTTTCTTAGACATGTCCTGTGGAAGTGATTCAGTTTCTTTGCATGTTTTCTGTACACTGTCCACGTTTCTGAGACATAGAGCAATGTAGGTCAGATACCCCCTCTCCCCATTGGTCCACAAAAGAGATGGGACCATAGCGCTCTGAGCATCCTATAAGCATGTAAGTAGCGCAATATAAAAGCTATAACTTATAACTTAACTTAAAAATCCGAACGACAGTCCAGCGCGCAAACCGCACGACCAATTGTCTTCTGCTTTCTTGTTTTTGAAAGAGTAGGTGAATAATAAAAATAAAACATTGACGCTATTGATCCTGCATTACGTAGGTGTGCTTCATTTAGATGTCAAACCCCCACAAGAACAATTGTTAATTCCAATCGATCCCCCATAGATTTCTAAACTTGCTATGCGACAGTTACTTTTAGTCTTCTGAAACGCTTTTTGTACATTACATTCCTCATGCAATCCGCAATTTTTTTTTTATGCAGTTGAGTAAACAACAATTGGAAAACAATATATTACATCAGTGTTTCCCAAACTTTGACATATGCGTACCCCTTCTAGAAACTTCGTAACGCCCCCCCCCCACCAAAAAAAAAGGATTTATTTTAATAACAATCAAATTTTTTTTGTAGGCCTAAATAAAAAAAAAATTATGATTACTCTATCACAATTAAGTATTCAAATAGTGAGTTTATTTCTTGTATGCTTCAGAGACACATCAAATACATTGTTAAAAGAAAAAATGGAAACATAGTTTATATGTTGACGGAAGCTGTAACATCCCTAACAATTTCCTGAGCTTTGTAGAACTTTGTCTTAAAATGTAAAAATAGCGCCGTATTTGAGTTTGTAAAATTTTAAATAAATAATAAAAAGAAAATTTTTAAACTTATGATATTTTATTCTATTTTTTAAACTAAATACCCCCTTCAAAGTCTTCCCGTACCCCTGTGGGTACGAGTACCCCACTTTGGGAAACACTGCATTGCATAAAAGACATATTGTACATAGTAAGGATGGTATTATATTTACCTACTGGTAACGGAAGAAAAACAACAACTTTTTTTTTTCTGGTATATTACCTTCTACAGCCGGCGGACAACGGCTTTGTCTGCATGAGATGCGAAAATATAAGTAGGTCACAACTGGGTTTGGGTTCTCGTGTAAAACACTGTGCTCATTCTTAGTCTTCGAAATCAAACATAGCCAATAGCTAGTAACATTTAATGTATAACATTTCAAAAACTAAGCACAATCTATGCACATATTATTATTGTTTACACATATTTTTTACATAGCTTATATAAACTCATTTGTCTGTCTGTCTTTCTGGTAAAAAAAGTGTGTACATGTAATTTCTCTCGCACAAGTATTCATTGACATAGACAAGACATGAATCAATTAAAAAGGTAACCAATTTGACAATAATTACATAACATTATTTCTTTTAATAGCAACAAGAGAAACTAATACTTTAGTATTCACAGATATGGCTAAATGTTTTGGGGATATCGAAACGGCTCTAAAAATTATCCTAGAAAGTTAATGTATACCTTTGGGAAAAACAATTACTAACTTACGGGCTTCTCAGGGAAATTTCTGGTCTGACCTTGATAATTGTTCAAAATATAAGCATCTTAAAATTAAATTTGGCTTTATTTTGAACACACCTCAATGGGAATTCCCGCTTAGTCCAGAGGAGCACATGCGAAGTGCTAAACAATATTGGAAGACAACATCTTAGCACTCGACACAAACATCAGAATGATGCGACCCTTGGTCACAGCGAGTCCTGGGCTCTAGCTTCAGAAATATTTAATAAGATCATAGCCCGAAGGGGGAGGGATCGGAATTTAGTGACTGATTCTTTGCTTTGATTTTGTTTATTTTAGGTGAGATTTTAATACTAAACCATCACTTGCCCCAGCACAACCAAGAGGTTTTGAGTTTAAAACCCCCTACCAGGGGGTTTTGAGTTTAAAACCCCCTAACAGGGGGGTTCGAGTTTTAAAACCCCTACCAGGGGGGTTCGAGTTTAAAACCCCTACCAGAGGGGTTCGAGTTTAAAAACCCCTACCAGGGGTTTTGAGTTTAAAACCCCCTACCAGGGGTTTTGAGTTTTAAACCCCTACCTGGGATTTTTGCAGTAAACTCCCCCTCTTATATAAAAGAAAAAAAATGCAAACGAAAATCCCAATTCCAAGAGCACAGTTAAGGAAGATTTTGATTTTAAAACCCCCTCTAAAATTTACGATAAACCACCTCTTCAATATAAAAAAAATCTAATTACGCACTCAAAATGTTATGAGCGTAGCTAAATGGGTTTCGACTCAGTTTTGAGTTTAAACTCCACTTCAGCAGGGTTTGAAGGTAAAAAAGACCTCTTTAATAATAAAAACAAAGCAAATTATACATTCAAAATGTTATGAGTGTAGTCAAAGGGGTTTTGAGTTTAAACTCCCCTCCAGTGGAGTTTGAAGCTAAAAAGTACATCTTCAATATAAATAAAAGCAAATTACTCACTCTAAAATCTATGAGAGTAGCCAAAACGGTTTTGAGTTTAAACCCCGCCAAGGGGGGGGGGGTGGTTAGAGGCAAATTACGCACTCAAAATGCTATGAGCGTTGCCAAAAGGGGTTTTGAGTTTAAACCCCCATTTGATGCTAAAAATACCTCTTCAATATAAAAAAAAAGCAAACTAAACACTAAAATTATTTGAGCGTAGCCAATCCAATCGGGGGTTTTGAGTTTAAACCCCTCTTCTACAAATGACTTTTTTTATAAATTTAAAACCTCTCCAGATGTTTTTGAGTTTAAGATCCCCCCTACAGAGCGTTTTGAGGTGGAAAACCCCCAACAGATGATCTTGACGATAAAACTTCTCTTTTCGATATAAAATCTAACTACAGTCACTTAATTCCAAAAGCGTATTCAAGAAAGGTTACACATTTCTACCAGTGGCGGGACTCCATTAATAAACTGCAGTGAATAGTCATCTGCCAATATTGAAAAACACTAAATGTAGCTCAACAAAAATGGCTAAGACAGATTTTAGGAGTTAGTTATACAGATCGGGTCTAAATCAAGGAAATCCTATGCCGAACTGGGAGTCGACCCCTTAGTAAGATTGTGAGAGAGCGACGCATGACGTTTGCGGGACATGTATTCCGACAAAATGAATTACACATAAGAAGAGTTGCAATGATATCCTAGTACAACTTGTCGCCACTCATTCATGGAGGTCCTCATGGCAGGTGGGAAGAGGCTTCAGACATTACCAGTGACAGATTTTTATAGAATTTTTATACGACTTTCGAAAGAATGAAGGGTCAGAATGTAATAAAGATTATGTACACACACATACACATAAATACATATAATTTTTTTTCGCTGGGGGGGGGGGCGGGGGGAGAAAAAAAATCCCCCCCCAAACCACCCCCCCCCCGAAAAAAAATCCTGGCTACGCCCATGATGCTAGGTATCACTTACAACTCAGCATTACAAAAATCCAAAACAGGATCACAATGGTTATTGGGCCCCATGATGACCTTCTGATCATTGTCAAAGAACGCAAATCAAGATTACTCCCATATCACAAGGCTGGCAAAAATGCCTTCCTGCAGGGAACAGTACCAGGGAAAAGAAAAAGAGAGAAGTGATGGGATGACGGCATCAAAGAATGAAATGGCGTCAATGACTAATAATGGCAAAAGACAAGAGGAATGGAGAGAGATGGTAACCAGATCATGTGTGGTGCCCCAACGGTCCGAAAGACTAAATGACAGGTGAAGGTGAGGGTGAAGGAGGTCAGAATCTAAGAGAGGTATCACTGTCCCCCATCAGACTTACCTGTAGGTATCTCAGGCACATTTTCGTACAAATATTTATCACGTGATCCTCCTGAACTGTCGGTGCTTGGAACCAGGGAAGATAATCAGTCTTTAATCGACACGTTATTTGAAATAGAGCAGAGATAAATAACATCTATGTGCATGAAATTATGCATTTATTGACAACCAATGTAAATGTTCATAATCAGGAATATATAAACAGGAAAAAAAAAACAGAACGCAATTGGCGGACATCATCACGAAAGAAAAAGAGAAAGAAAGAGAGAGAAAGAAGAGGGATGAATAGAAGAACACATTTCTATCTTATCACAGATCATCTTCCTTATTTCTAATAGAATTCTAAGACATGCGACTTTTAAGTTAGTGTGGATAATGATCGTCGTGTTACAATGAAAGTTAAAGTGTAGATTTTCCAAAAAGGGGGCCACTATTGCTATGCTAGGTATCTTCATAAAAAAACAGAACAACTTGTGTGCACCCTTAAGCAATGCTTAATCCAAATTCTCAACTCTTTCCATTGTGACACCAAGTAGCTTATAGTTGGCAACAGTGCTATTTTAATAAGACGAATTTAATTGATTCATTCTGTCTATTCATTTCCTGTTTTCATTTTCTTTTTTCTTTCTTCTTTTTTTAGATTCTACATATGGCTAACAAATTGCTTCATATTGCATTCCTTCATACATGTTATGATGAACGCAATAGGGATATTTAAAATTAAAGTGCAAACAAGGAACAGATTACTCTGATTAACTTTTAGTATCAAAATACCCATAATCCTTTGGTATTCTTAAGTACTATGCATCAAGCTGATGATACTTTTAATAAATAGTAGAGACAAAAAAACAAACAAAAAAAAACGAGGATATTAACAAATAACATAAAGAAAGGTTTTTTTTAAATATCAATTCCTTCTTCATGAAGCTAATGGTTGTCTATCTTTTGTCATTTTATGTATTTCTGGTAATTCTCTAAGATTGCAAGAGACTAGGATTCGTTCCAGTCAGATTGCGCAATTAATTTCTTTTTTAAAAGTCCAGCTAAATGTCTACATAGGACTGTGTCTACAATGCGCATGTAAGTCGCCGCCGCGAGGGTTGTGGCCGCCTGCGTGCGAAATTAAAAAATGCCACCCCCCTCCCCCTTTCCTTTTTTTTATAGAAAAAAAATGTATTATTGAGCCGGACCATAGACCAAAAGCGCTGGAAATCTCTTTTAAGTTATACAATGGTTTAATTTAATAATGTATACACCTTGAATTAGAGCGGGTCCTATGAAAGTGCGGGTCCAATGAATCTATATATATAATTCTCTTCTTCGCTCAAGAGTTTGGACGAGAAGAAGTAAAGGAAAGATCACTCTTTTATTTCTGATGTTATAAGTTATAAAATGGTTTAATTTAATAATTTACACATAGAATTTGTGCGGGTCCTATGAAAGTGTGGGGCCCACTGTGGTCGGATTGGTTGCTGTGGCCTATGTCCGTCCCTGCAAAATAGCGGCGTATGCTACGCCGTCGGTCGACTAGTTATATATATATAGATTTAAAAATAACATAATACAAATAACCTTAGAATGTATTACCAAGCTAAAATATCTACAGTATGTTTTTTTTATTTTTAGATGCCTCTCTGTGTGTGGTGCCCCTCTGAGAGTGGCTCCCTGTGCATCGTGCCCCCTTCGCCCCCCCCCTCCGCCCCTTCACTACGCCTCTGATCAAATGCGGAGATACCTGCTGAAAGCCAAATTTAATTTTAAGAAGATTATATTAATAAAAAATTATTGTAAAACCAGTATTTGTACTGTGTGGCCAATCATCTCTAACATCATGACATGAATCGGTACAGTATATCAGTGACCAAGCCGGCCCTAACATTTGCGGGGCCCTATGCAAAATGGATTGCGCGGGGCCAGTCAGTGTAGGGAAGATGATAAAAAGTGAAAAATAAAATTTCGTATTCGTAAATAAATTCGTCTTTGCATTACATTTTATTAAATGAAAGATGAAAATGCAGTTTGCTTTTTATCGCTCGTAGTATTGGCGTTTTCTATATTGAATAACACCCCAAAACGACAATTTTGCCTTTTTTTTTTACATTTTTATGAGTTTTCATTAGATTTTAATACTTTCAGGAGATTTCCATGACTTTTCGTATACTTTGCAATTTCAGGAGATTTCTAAGATCTCCTGGAAAATCAGGAGGCCATGGGAATCCTTATTGTGTTATAATGGTTTCATTTAATAATTTACGCCTAGAACTAGCGCGCGGCCTATGAAAGTGCGGGGCCCACTGCTGCCACATAGGTTACAGTGGTCTAAGGCCATCCCTGACATCATCTAAATCAATGCTGTCTAGTATCTTGTATCTGACATTAAAGCCATGCTGCTAAGTCTTTCTTGCGTCATTGTTCTCCTTTTGATTAAAATGAGCTTGGAGAATCACAGATTCAGAAATGTTGTCTTTGGAATTATGTCCAAGAGACGTTTCTGCATGTTAAACAGACGATCACTCATTGTGGCTGTGTTATCATAGGTTTGACCTCTGCACAGAGTTTTCAGAACAAGTTGTTCATAATGTTTGACTTCACAATTTCAAAGTAACCAATGAATGACTCTTTTATTTTGAAATTCTCGACATCCAAGTAACGAACTATAAGAGATACTTGTACTTGGTGAGAAATAACATTTAACGACTATAATGATAATAACGAACCCTATATACCGATTTACTCACTGAGAGTAACCCCGCACTGAAAGAGTTAAAATTAATTAATCTATGTGGAATACATGCAACAGGATCATTAACTTATATAACAACGTGAATAGCAATAGTACATGGCAATTGCGTAAAATGTAATATTTAATGTTCATTAAAAAAATTCTGACACTCATTTGGGGGTGGGGGAGGGCTTCCCTCAAGTGGGGGCACAGGGTAATTTTCAAATTTGGACCCACCCTCCCCAAACCCTATCTACACCACTGCTCCAATAATTTTTTTTCAAAAAGATTAACTGTCAAATGTCTAGGGCTTCTTTTTAAACTTATGCACAATTTGCAAGCTAATTGGAGAGATCTTTAAACAAATGTTTCATATTATGGTTGTAAAATACGACGTCATTTCCTTGTTTACCAAATAAAATGTCTTGTTGTTTTTTTTCTTAATAATAAATGAATTAACAGAAAGGAAATGGCCTGCTTGTTTATGCAGTTTTTATAGCCAATAAAAAGTAAACTTCAATTTTGAACTGCTGTAGTCTACAGCGCCTAAGTGTTAGCTAATGACTGTGATTTATTTCTTTGCTGTAATAATAATAATAATATGTAATCATCCTTAGTGTCAGCGCTTGAAAAAAAAAGTTAGATTAAGAAAATTAATTCATTTCTATAATAATAATAATTATAATAACTGCACGCCTTCAGCTATGAACTAGTTTCCTTACTACACAAATACGACTCCGATGCAACCCCTCTGAACCTACACAATTTTAATGTTAATGTCGGTTTGGACGACGTCGGGCATGAGATTCTTCAATGGGAAGAAAAAAACTTCCACGGAAAATTCCCGGCTTTATTACATAGGGACAACATCGACATAGCTGCTTCCTTAACATGGCTCAAAGCAAGTCATCTCTACCCTAAAACAGAAATCTTTGTTACAGCAATACAGGACAGAGTAATTAGTTCAAAAAATTACGAGAAACATATCCTAAAAATATCCTAAAATGCCGGAATTGTGGGTGAGTCGATTGAACACATTATGGCAGGATGTTCAGCCCTGTCAGAATCAGCCTACCTAGGTCGCCATAACCAAGTTGCAAAGCTTATACACCAACACTTGGCTTTGACACAATTTGATCAGTAAGGATACTCTTTACTATAAATACTCGAGTCTACTGAACATCTGCCGTACATGCCTATTCTGACCGACAAAACGGTAGATTTTAATCGCCCTGATCTGCTGTTCGTTGATAAAAAACAAAAAAACGCTACCATTATCGACATCGCAATACCACTGTCACATAATTGAAGAAAAACTGAGACAGAAAAACAAAGAAAATATGAAAAAATAGGCTTGGAGATAAAGTGTCTATGGAAATTATCCAAAGTAACAATATACCCCCATTGTTATATGAACCGAGGGGATAATAACAACTGACCCCACAGATACCTTCAAGCAGGGTCGGTCTTAGGCCACTGCAACCTCAGCGACCGCAGTGGGCCCAGCTCTTTCATAGGCCTCGCACGAAATCTAGGTGTAAATGATTAAATTAAGCCATTGTAACTTATTATTAAAGGGTTCCTGGATTTTTTTGAAATTTTAAAATATACACACACAAAAAAACTCACGAAAATCTCCTGAAATTATCAAAATCTTCTGAAAACTCAAGCAAATCTCTTTAAAAACAGACCAATATATCATTTCGGGGTGTCATTTGATTTGAAAACGCCAATCTAACTCGCGATTAAAAAAAACGGCATTGTCAGTTTTCATTTTATAAATTTAATATTATTATAAGGCGAATTTTTAACCAAAACAAGAAGTTCAAATACTTCAGTCACTGGCATACAATAATAGATCCAAATATATCTCGACCTCATAAAAAATACAAAACAAAAGCGATATTATGCTAGTCGACATGGCTAGTCGATAGTGAGTCTGGAAAGGTAGATCTGAATGTTTATCGGCTTTTTGTGGGAAAACTACTATCTACTGTAGATGGCTCGTTAAGTTAATTTGACAGTGATTTTTAGAAAAGTATGAATAAAATGCAAAGACGAATTTATTTTCTAATACAAAATCTAAATTTCACTCGTTAGAAAGACTGGGCACCGCGCAATCCGTTTCGCATAGGGCCTCGCAATCTGTAGGACCGGCCCTGCCTTCAATGCCCTTAACATTCCTAGAACATCCTCGTTGCCTGACAGAGGGCGGGACTGCTGCAGACCTGCCACTTCACCAGAAAATTCCTCAGTGGAAACTGTTAAAGGGACTACGATGAATTTTGTTTCCTTTTAACGAAACTCGACCCTGGCTGCGCCAGAGAATGAATACTCGTTCTTTTCTAACATAATAATAATAATAATAACATTATTATTATTATTTTATTAATTAATTTAATTAATTAATTAAATAGTATTAGAACTGAATCAATGTACTATAACCATGCAATACAACTGTTATCAATACAAGTATTTGAGAGGGTGAGATTATAGACCTATGTATATATAGACTGGACCAACTAATTACTAATTGATTTTATGATGCACCAGGTTTTTACTGATAGAGTGTAAAAATAGCTATACCCCTTTATCTTTTATGAGCACTTTATAACACTTTCTCGGGATTATTATGGATTGAAGCGGTCCTATTAAGGTAGGTGACCATTATGATCATTATATTTTCAATACCTCTATTCAAGTCACTCCTTCGTGGAGGGTGTACGCTGATCTTGAATACTGCTCTAACGATTTTCTTTTAGAAGTTTAACAGTTGTTGTATATTGCTAGGAAAAGAATTAGTAGCTCGTTGGCCACATGGGGATAACTCTAGTTTGAATGTTTTCATTTTTCAGTTATTTTTTTCTCAGCGATATACATCAGCTGTTTAATTTCTAGGAAAATCGGTTAGAGACATTTTTGAGGTCAGCTGTCCAGGTTCTTGAATCCAGGTTGCTGGATGACTTGAATAGAGGTATTGTAAAAAAAACTTGTAAGAGACTCAAAGACTTGTGTCTGTGTAGGTGTATTTGGGTTGCGATGTTTGTATGTATGTTTGTGCACATGCTATGTGCAGTGGTTTTTAAAAGGCTTTGATGTCTGGTAGCTCCATGTCTATAAATAGAATGCTCGTCTAGTATTTACCACACAAGACCAGCTAATTCAGGTCTAAACTAGATCTAAACAACAAACCGCTAAAGCTTATTTTACGACTGCTCAATTGGATTCAAGATCAGAAACAAACAAAAAATGCGTTCAGACCCTCCGCCTTTCCCCCTCCCCTCCAAAGAAATCACTCCACACTAAAAACATCTCGCGTTGTTTAGAAAACACTGGCAGACGACTCAATTGTCGTAAAACTGTTGAACAGAAAACAGAAACGATCTTCAATCAGTTCTTCTGGAGCCCACTCCATTGTTCTACCTCTAATAATTGTAGAATATTCGTGTTACACAAATAACAAACTAGTGTTTAAGAGGGAAGACATATTAGGAACTCCATTTATTACGTAAACACAAGCGGTGTTGCACTGACGCGCTAGTGTGCAAATGTACATATATTACTATTATGTTACATCTCTCTTCTTTAATTTAGAAAATCTATTTATCAGAATAACTAACAAACTAGTCAACTAAAAAGTCTAATCAGTTCATCACAAATCAAGTCTCTTGGGTTTGTTAACTATTCTGCCTGAGCGTGTTACATAAGGTTCATTTGGTCTAGAGGTGTTAGAAGAAGCAGTGTGTAGTGGCGGCTCAAAATCTAGTGTAGTTTGTAATCTTGGACTCTCTAGATTTAGTGGTTCTGGTTGTTCTGAGATGTCATCTGGAAAGTCATAAATATTGTCAAATCTGTTTGCTTTCTCAGAAGACTTTCTGATGTGTATTCTGTTTCTTCTGTAGACCTTATTTCCACTTTTGACATTATACGATCTAGGCTTAGAATGCTTCGAAACTACTGTTCCTGGTTTCCACTCAGAATTAAGTTGCATTCTGACTGCCGTTCCGTTTTGTAGTGGATTATGACTCTTAACTCCTTTCCTCTTATCATAACAATGTTTCTCAGACTGTTTCTCGGAGTCAAAGTGTTTCTTCACCACCTTGAGATCTGGTGTCTTGGTAGGTATTAGCGGTTCTGACACATTTTGATTCTGTTGTTCAGCACACCTGCTACAATCCCTAACTGTCACTTCAATGTCTGCATTCATGCCTGGCCAATACATGACTTCTCTGGCTCTCTGCTTACACTTGACTATTCCTAAGTGAGACTTGTGAATCAGATTTAGCATGTATTTACGTAAGCTTGGTGGCATGACTATTCTCAGACCTTTGTATATAATACCATCCGAAGTTGATAACTGGTCTCTTGAATCCCAATACGGCCTGACTTCAATTGGAGTCTCGCTTCTTGTGTCTGGCCAACCAGTCATAATTACTTCCAGAAGCATTGAAAGTTCCTTGCTTGTACAGTCTTTAATTTCATTGTATTTCGAATCACTTACAGAGATCATATGCACTGAATCATCTGTAAATTCACATGTCTGTGTATCAGTATTTGGTAGATGTGCACGAGAAAGTGTATCGGAGATAAACATTTCCTTGCCTTTTCTGTAACAGACTTTCAGATCATACCACTGCAGTCTTATTAGCATCTTCTGTATTCTCATTGGTGCTGACAATAGAGGTTTCTTGAAGATTTGCTCCAGAGGTTTGTGATCATTATAAACTGTTACTTCTTTACCAAATATGTAGCAGTGAAATTTGCTTGTACTATACACAATTGAGAGCATTTCCTTCTCAATTTGAGCATATCTTGTTTCTGTATCGGTGAGAGCTCTTGATGCGTATGCAATTATACGACCTTCCTGGAGTAATACTGCTCCCAGTCCATCTGTACTTGCATCACATTCTATCTCTACGTTCTTGTTGACATCATAATATGCTAAAACTGGAGGGTTTGTACAAAGATGTTTCAATTCTTTGAAACTCTTGTTTTGTTCATGATTCCATTGAAATTCTATATCATCTTTTAGAAGCTTTCGTATTGGAGCATCTGCTTGACTTAGATTAGGAATAAATTTTGCTAGGTACTGAATTAAACCTAGAAATCTTCTGATTCCATCTTTGTCTTGAGGAGCTGGCATGTCAATAATTGCCTTTATCTTTGCTGGATCTGGTTCTAAACCTTTCTCTGACAAGATATGGCCCATATAAGGTACTCTGTTTTGCCTTATCTTGCACTTGTCATAGTTCAGCTTTAGATTGTACTTCGTTGCTCTTTGCATGACTTGTTTCAAAATGTGATCATGATGCTCAACATCTCTACCAGCTACTAGAATGTCGTCTATGATGACATATGCTCCTTCAATTCCTTGAAGCATTTCATCCATAATTCTTTGGTAAATTTCTGGCGCTGATTTGATACCAAAAGGTAATCGTAACCATCTATATCTTCCCAGAGGTGTGTTGAAAGTTGTGAGAAATGAAGATTCTCTTTCAAGCTTTATTTGCATAAACCCTGACTTGGCATCGAGAACTGAGAATATCTTTGAATCTGGAATATTAGTGATCACATCTTCAATAGTTTTCATCGGGTGATGTTCCCGTCTGATTGCTTTATTGAGATCTTTTGGATCAATACATATTCTAACTTTGTCATTCCTGAACGAAACAACCATGGAGCTAACCCATTCAGTAGGTTCATGTACGGCAGTAATAAATCCATCAGCTTGCATTTCTTTAAGTTTTTCTTCAACTTTATTGCGTAGAGATGCTGCTAAGCGACGTGGTGGATGAATAACTCCTTTAGCATTTTCCTGTAACTGAATCTTGTATTCTCCTGGCAGTGTTCCAGTTGTTTTCAGCATTTCAGGAAATTCTCTTTGTAACTCGTCTTCTGCCTTGGATTCTATGCTGTCTATCCGTTGTAGTAGTCCTAAACATTCTGCTGTGTCACCACTCAAAATGTTCTCTTGACTAATGTCTACTACCTCAAACCTTGCTTTCACCTCTTGGATATTATTTTTCAAAGGTAGCACTACTGCTCCTAAAGTCTTAATAACATGATTAGAGTAAGACTTGAGCGACTTTGCTGAATAAGCAAGTTTTACTTTGTCTTTGAGCTTTTCAAACTCTGACTTGACAAGAATGTTACATCTTGCACCAGTGTCGATACGAAAAATTAATGTCTTGCCATGCACGACTAGTTTTACAGTCCACTTGTCTTCGACGACATTGATGTTCTCAATATTACCCTTTCTATACTGGCTACTTGCAGTGCTAACAGGTATAATATTTTCATCACTGTGACTGTCATCTTCTACTAGATTGACGTTGCGTCTTTTTCTGCACATTTGAAACCAGTGGTTTTTCTTCTTGCAGAAATTGCATGTGGTTCCTATTGCTGGACATTTTCCCTTTTCGTGGTTCTTGCCGCATTTACTACATAATTTATCTGAGTAGTCTTTAGACTTCTGCTTGAGTACATTGTGTGACCCTCTCTTGATCGCTAGAACTTCTTGGCCCCTAAACATTTTCACTTGGCTTTGCGACATCTCATATTGTTGTCCTATTTCTATAGCCTTGTTAAGGGTCAACTTCTGTCCCTGATCAAGAAGTCTTAATTGTACCTTTTCGTGTATGACTCCACTAATGATCAAATCAATAAGCATATCGTCTGGGTTGTCATACTCACAGTCCATAATGAGAAGCTTTAGGTCTTTAACAAAGTTATCAAAACTTTCTCCTTCTACCTGCTTTCTCTGATGTGCTCTAAATCTAGACACTCTTTTATTTTGTCTTGGCCTTATGTAGTCTTCTATTTTCTTTAATAGCAATTGCGGATCTCCCTCTTCACTATCAGTAATATTTAGAGTTTTGTAAACTTCACGGCCTTGTTGACCTATCCACATTCCCAGCCATCCGGCTTTTTGTTTACTATCGGCACCAGCTAACGGTCCTTTGAAACAAAAGCTCACCTGCTGTTGAAACCTTAGAAACTCTTGATACAGATCTTTAGCATTCCAATTCAAGATTGGTTGCTCAAAATAAAAAGAAGCCATTATTAGATTAATAAAAACCTTTGTCTGGACAGCTTTTCAAGTTTTATTCTGACACCATGTAGAATATTCGTGTTACACAAATAACAAACTAGTGTTTAAGAGGGAAGACATATTAGGAACTCCATTTATTACGTAAACACAAGCGGTGTTGCACTGACGCGCTAGTGTGCAAATGTACATATATTACTATTATGTTATTACTATTATGTTACAAATAATAATCTCTTTTTCCCTTTCCCCCTAAATCTTGCTAACCATAGATCTAACTTTAGCCTATCTCTAGTCTTTGAGTAAGCAACGTTTGTCTCTGGTGGTTGTAATATGGACTTATTACGTCATTACTTTCTGCTGTCATTTACGCCATTTCTTTCTGCTCTCATTGACGTCATAACTTTCTGCTGTCATTAAGTACAAAACATCTTTTCTCAGTTTATGTTTTCAGTACATTAGAAAACAGTTGAGAGAGAAAGTGAGTAGAGTCGAGGCGGTCACTTTTCGAGACAAAATAAATTATGTTTAGAGAGTACAAATTGCTTCGTACTGTAATAATGGCGTTTGGAGGGAGGTCGGCTTGTGGTTGTTAATAGTTTGTAGTTTGTCAATGGCAATGTTTTCGATTTCGAAGATTAAGGAGTGCAGTGTTTCACATGACTACGCAAACCCAGTTGCGACCTGCCTATGTTTTCCGCATCTCGTGCAAACTAAGCCGTTGTCAGCCGGTGGTCTACTTAGATTTTCTTTTCGTCTTCTGTGTCTTCTGAAACTCATAGCTTCTGGTATTTGTGCTAGAACTATCGAAACCGGCTTTTGTAAGGGTTGCATTGCAAACAGCATACCCATGACTGGGGGACGCCTCTGAGTTTGTGTCAAAACATAAACTCTGTTAGTAATCTTTTGTGTGTGTTTTTTTTTTTAGTTCTGCAAGCTAAAATAACATTTCAAATGGAAGTCTCACCTAAACGCATAGATTTACATCTATCATCAGTTACCTGGGGATATTGACAGAACGTCATGTTGTGTTTGTGAAGTAAACTGACCTATATATTCATTAGTAGTTGAAAAAGCAGCAAACTCAGCTTTTAAAACCTCCCGCTTTTTATTAGAAATTTAAATTTACATTTAACTCTTTCTCTCCTAATTGACGACACCGTCGTTGATGTGACCACATTAAATTATTATTTTATTTTTTTTTAAGACATAAATTTGTGTTATATAAAAAGAGCACATATTTCCATTTAATTCTATACCAAATAAAATATTTTTTGACTAAAAAGTTAATGAAGTTTAATCCTAACAGGGAAGTGAACAATAAATGAGCAAATGTATAATTCCGTCGGATCATGGGAAGTAAGGATAGAAAGAGTTAAGAAATTCTTTCAGAAATGAAGATAATTGAATCCTGGCCCAAACCTCCTGCAGGATGGAGGGGGAGGACGTGGGGGGGGCGGGGCGATGTTTGTAGTTTGTACATCTTGACATCAGTCCGTAACGCATACCACACGGCCATCATTTTATTATCTTCATGTCCCTGTTGTAAGTGTCCACCACTCCTCTAAAACATGATTGTAACAACCAAGAATTGGAATGTATAAAGATAGCCGCAGTGTATATGGATCATGAACACGTCCCTGACAGAAGAACAATTTCTTCATTCTGTTTCAATCAACTCTTCCCATCGAACCTTAATTAGTGATATGCCCACCAATGTTGGAGTCATGAAGATATTTCTAGTTTCGGACTAAATGTTTTCTGCCAACATTTCTCAAAGGAGTTTATATTCTCCGGCTGGAAAAAGTTTATATTCTCCGGCTGGAAAAAGTTTATATTCGCCGGCTGGAAAAAGTTTACATTCTCCGGCTGGAAAAAGTTTATATTCTCCGGCTGGAAAAAGGTCATATTCTCCGTCTGGAAAATGTTTATATTCGCCGGCTGGTATAAGCTTACATTCTCCTGCTGGAAAAAGTTTATATTCTCTGGCTGGAAAAAAGTTTATATTCTCCGGCTGGAAAAAGTTGATGGGAGCGGTATCCCTCCCCCGGAGAAATTTCCCCGTTCTAAACCAGGCCCTGATTTGTGTGTGTGAATAAATTATTCCAATTTATTCTTTCATTTGCAGTCCTCTCTCAGCCACTAGCGGATCTACCATAATTTCATTGACTATGCAAGGAATGATACTCTTTAAGATCTGTCTCTAGATCTATACCATCGCGCTCTACGCTGTCTTCTCCCTCAGACATATTCAGCTAAGTCTAAGCCCTCGTCTAGCTTCGACTTTACACGCCATCAGCTTTCATTGAACATGACAAGCAGACGACTCTCTTGTAATTGGTGACTGTGTCGTGTGGGGGAACTCTTCATTGCATAAAGATTGTTTCTCTTGGCTGGCGTTGACCTTGTGGAACTGGTACCTGGCACGCGTCAGCAGCAGAAACCACAAACAAATGCGTTTTGAAGTCGGAAATGTAATTCTAGACTCTTGTCTTCTGACTCCATTACTGAGATGTGTGTGTGTATTAGTGGGTATATGTATGTGTGTAGGTAAGTGTGTGTGTGTATACATATCTATTTTGGTAATACCCCCACCCCACCTCTAGTGTTTGACAACCACAACACCTCATTTTCCACAGCACATCTACACCTGTACCTCGGCTGCTCTCTCTTATCAGCATATCTTCACAGCATTTGTTTGGGTCAGTGGTTCCCAAACTTTTTCCTTAACGGAACACTTCGCACATTCTGAGTATTTAGCGGAACACTTTGCTTATTATTTTTTTAGTGAGATTCATTCACGTGATGGCCTACTAGTTAATTATTCTAGTGGTTCTTGGGACACCTATTCAGGCATCGCGGAACAATAGGGATCCGCGGTACACAGTTTGGGAAACACTGGTTTAGGACAACGCGCTCATTACTTATCGGAGTTTTCCTGATCATCTCATTTCTGTCTTTGGGTTCATTTGTAGTTAATTGTTTTCTTTTTAGAAAGAGGAAAAGACGCTATTAGTTTTGGGTGGAATGTCTGTCTGTCTGTCCGTCCGTCCGTCCAGTTCAGATCTCGTAAACTAAAAAAGATAGTGATCCGACATCATAATATTTTAGACCATTGAAAGTTCTGATGCAACAGCTACTTTTTTCTTTTCCATAAAAATACACCACTTTTACAACTATTCACTATTAATAGTAACAAACACGGGAGGCTCTTAGTATAAGAGATAAATCTCTACCATATTTTTAACACATTTATGCAAACGGTGTTAGATTTTTAGTCAAAAAAATATTTTTTTTACATTTGTATTGCTAAGTTAAGTAACTTCTGTTATACTAACTACTACATTTACAAAAGAAAAATATATTTAGATCTGTCAACCGTCTTTCTCCATTCTTCTCTGTCATTTGTCTTTGATAGAATTTTATTCTGTCCATTCTGAAAATATTGAATCCTGTCTTTTTACCTGCCTGGGTGGACCGATTTTGAGTTTGTGTTTCCACAACCTTGTAATCTTGTTTTTTCTTTTGTTTGTTTGCTTATCTGTTCGTTTAGCAGTGTATATTGTATGTTTATTTTCATTATTTGCCATTTTGTTTGTTTGTCTTTCTGATTATTCTTTCCTTTTGTGGGTTTTTTTTTCTGTTTGATGGTCTAATTATTCGTTCTTTTATTTGCTTGTACCTACATCTGTCTGTCTGTTGGGTTGTGTGGTTATTGTGTGTCTTTTTTCTTTTATTTGTTTGCCTTTTTTGTCTGTCTGTATTGTTCTTTGTCTGTTTTGACAAAGATTATATCAACTCACTTTGTCTGTGTGTCTGTGTTCACATTATTTGTATTGGATATGGATATGTCGACTGAACGGGTAATACTATTTTCACACTCTACATTTATTTTCGTGTCTAAATAAAAAAAAAATGTAAAGGGAATTTTCTCAGAGTTTGACATAGATCTAAATACAATCCAGTAGAACAGTAATACCCAAACTAAGGCCCGCATGTCTTATGTCATATCCGGATAGCAATATATATTTTATTGAATGGAAAACCTTTGTTCAATAAACGTTTGTGAAATTAGAGGATGGACAATGCTGGAGGTTATGGTGCTACACTGCTACACATACTTGACCTTATGGCTACTTCTTAAACATCAGGCTTTTTGAGACGTAGGAAATCATGGGTTTTTATAATTAGAAGCTAAGGGAGTGAACGTTTAGAACTTTTAACTTTAGATGCTGTGTTTCTTTTATCTAAAGAATTGGAAAACTGCTTTGATACGTCTTAAAGCAATGTAAAAAAAAAAAAAGACTGCATTCTATACGTTGGTTTGTTCCTTGTGCTCAGTCGAATCTCACGTGAAAACAAAGGGGGCAGGGCGTTGTGAGCAAAACGTGCGCCCGGGGCAGGGAACTTCATTGGCGCCCCTTCCCCATTTTTCATGAACATCACATAGAAATATAAGCAGCGTGTGGTGCTCCCCCCCCCCCCGGGCATTGTGCCCACCTCCCCCACCTCTCACTTCGCCTCTGCGAAGGGGTAAATTATATTAATAGAGTCACGGCACTCTCCAAGGAAAAGAACTGTCTATCAGACGTGGTGCTTAATTTGACAAAACTTTTCTCACTGTGTGTGTTTTTTTAAACTATTTATTTTATTTAGTTGGAAAACTGTGTGACTATAGCAAGGTTTGCGCAGTGCTAACTGAAATAAGGCGAGCATCTTTAAGTTCAAAGTGACACATTTTCATTACCCTAGTCTGGGTTAAGCCAACCAGGATGCGAATGAGCGTGAAGCTAACCAGAAAATGTATAAGCTTAAAGATAACCAGAATGTGAATCAGTTCAAAGCTAACCAGGATGTTAATCAGTGTAAAGCTAACCAGGCGAAAAGAAAATGTGAATGTCCTTCTTTCAAACATCTTTGGTGATAGGGACAGATTATCCTAAAAAAAGAGGTAAAAACTAGTGTTGTCAGTTAACGAGGATGTCATGTGGCCAGCACAACGGCTATTCTCCTTTATTTTCCCAACGTATGTGAACTGCCTATTACAATTTGGTAACTCAGAGGCATCGTAAAAATACCTAAGTTCAAAGTCACACCAGGATTCGAATTCAAGACCCCTGGTGACAACCACATACGACTTAACCAGGAGAAGAATGAGTGTAAAACTAACCGAGATATGTAGAGCTAATCAGGAATTGTGGTGCAAAGACAACGCAGTGTTAAGTTGAGATGAACTCCAATTGGTAACAAGACTGGAAGGATTAGTCCTCCCGTATCTCCTTGGCGAGAGACTCTGCTGTTAGGCGTAGTGCCCACACAGTCAAGTGACTCTACAGGCAAACTATCCCACAGCTCTCGGAGCTGCGGACACTGTTGCAATAGATGCGCCAATGTCTCCACCGACCCCCCACAGTGTCGGCAACAGTGTTTAGCTAGCCAGTGTCAGTAAGTTTAGTCAAACATGATGAGAAGTGTCAAACTAGCCACTGTGAGTAGTGTCAAGAAAAAAAAAACACTTAAAGTGAGTAGAAACCTAATTCACGGCTCACGATGGCTCAATTTCTCTTCTGAATTGATTATTGATTTTCTGTGGGGGTCCATCTGTTACCCTCCGCTGCCTACCACAGATACTTATTTCCGGTCAAAAGGAACTCACTTGGCTAGTGCTATAGTACTTGATCAGTAGACTTCACGGCCACAGTTGACCTGTCTTGGAAAGGGGAAAATAATGAGGGGGGCCGGGGAGTCCTAGGGATGTGGAGACCTGGGTTAATGAAGTGTCCGAACAATACACTCCCTGGTGGCCAGCTTGAATGTCCGACACTCTCTGACTACAATGGAAGAGTTTATTAACCAGTAAGAAAACTTCACCAACCTACACGACACCCGCAGTTTACTATCTTTTGAAACAGGAGAGTTTACTTTGAACTAGAATGTTCTAGATGCTTTCCTCCATCTTAAACTAAACGATGCGTTGTGTTAGCGGAGAATGTCATACTTGGAGGCGAATCCATAAATAGATAGCTTTTTGGTGTGTCCCCTGTGCAGAGTGAGAGAAATGCTGATACGCTTTTGTTTTTGTTTTAAGCTAAATGATAATTTTTGTTGCTTTTGGTAAGTTGGCAACATTGAGGTTCAATTTAGGGTCATTCACATTGTTTAGTTTATCGAAAAATTCTCCAATACACTATGCATTATATAGTATCATTATGTATCATATTCTAAGTATTACCAACTCTTTTCTCTGCCCCTCTCTATTAATTTATTACTATTTCTCTCTTTTTATTACTTTTCAATTCTTTATCTTCTCTTCCGCTAGCTTCTACTCTCTTTATCACTTTCTCAAAATTCTCTATTCTCTCACCCTCCTTCTCTTTCTCTCTCTTTCTCTCTCTCTCTCTATCTCTCTCACAAATCAAAATAAAAAAAAATGATTGTTGTTTCCTTGTATCCAAATGTATCTCCTATCCACTGAAATCTATTGCAAGGGAGAGAAATCCAATACATGCCACAATTTAATTTTTTTCTTTCTGTTGTAAATTGACAATGTTAAGATTCATGACAAATTTTGTTCTAAATTCAAAAGTTTACTTCTGGGTGGAATGGCTGAGTAAGAGGCACTTCGGACCTTCGTTCTGAAACTCCCGAGTTCGAATTCTGCTCACTCTCCTGCTGGGAGATTTAGTCAAGAATTGTTTTTTTTCTTTTTGAACAATTGTCGAAAACCAAACAGGACCGGATTGACCTCTAGACAAAACAGGCTATACCTTAGGGCCCCAAAGAAATATTTAACACCGACATATCATATCTTCACTTATAAAGGGCCTTTTAAAGTTTAAATACGGCTCTGTAAAAAAAAGAACACAACAACAAGCAAACAACAAACTCACAAGCTCACAAGGTCAACATTGCAGCCAACGAGTTCCCACGTAAAAGTCTTAATTTAATTAGAAAATTATTTGTTTTAATTAGCTCTGATCAACATCTTTATTTATTTCATCAATTTGATACATGCATGTTCTCTAAATGAAAGCCCAAATGAATCTACAGATACTACAAACAAAAGTAAACTAAAGTTCCCAATTCAGACTTTGTGGTCTCTAGGGCAGATGATGAAAAGGTCATCGGTTTCTGTTAATGATTTTGCCATGGGACCAGCACAACGACCAACCGCCTTTACTTTCCCCAACTAACGTCAGGTACCCATTAGAACTGGGTGGACTCAGAGGCGCCCGAAGATCCCGAAATTAAATTCACAGTCTTCACTGGGATTCGAACCCCGGACCCTGGTTCGAAAGCCAAGTGCTTTACTGCTCAGCAATCGCGACTTCTAAAACAAACGTCTGATATATGCTAATATGTTAATACGAGTACACCCGATTTAATCTTATTCTATTTAAATCTTTGGAAGGTTTTCTTCTGTTACAAGGAATGAGGACCATCACAGTGACCTTACTATAAGAATCGTATGTTTTGTTCAAGAACTCATGCTTATTTTTTTTTAAATTTATTTTTAATCATTCTCCCTGATAGCCAGCTCGCGTAGTTGGATTTAATTTTAAAAAAAGGGACACTCAATTAAAGATTGGCCGCGATTTGGAAAAAGGAAAACTTATTTAAAAGTCAATCAAACAAGTGGGCGGGTATTCATGGAGATAACTCTTGTTTTTTTTTAAGCCAATTTTTCTTTTTCGAAACTCAATCTTAATTATTCTCCGAGTTATTTCCCTGCACGGATAAAAAAAAAGTTCTCTCGAATTTAATGACAAGATTTTTTTTTAAACGACAGAATGAAGAGAGAGAGAGAGAGATGACGAAAAAACGAAACAAAGAAAAAGAAAGCAAACTTAAGAGAGAAGAGAGAGAGGGAGGGATAAAGAAGGAAAGAATGAAATTGGTAGAGAAAATGAGAGAGGGTTATTGAGAGAGAAAGAAAAGGGTCGAGAGACAGCGAGATGCGATAAGAGTGTAAGAGGAAGATTTTAAGAAAGAGATAGAGAGGAGGTAAGAAAGAGAGAGAGGGGGAGATGAAAATGAGAGAGAGAGAGAGAGAGAGTAGATGAGAAAAAGAGAGAGGAGAAGATGGGAAATATATATATATATATATATATATAGAGAGAGAGAGAGAGAGAGAGAGAGAAAGAGGAGATGAGAAAGAGATGGTGAGTGACAAGAAAGAGAGAAAGGAGAGAGAGAGAGAGATGAGAAATAGAGAAAAAGAGGAGAGGAGAAAGAGAGAGATGAGAGAGAGGGGGGGGGGGTTTTGAGGAGATTTTGAACGACACAAAGAGAAATGACTACCTACGTTTGACCAAATAGTAAGTTAAAAAAAAAACAAGATTACAAAGAGCGTTTGTGTTACACAAACTCAGAGGCGGCCCCCGTCGAAGTCGGATCCCTGTCGGATCTGCATATTCGCAAATAATATTTAAGAGGTGATTTAATTTTGATGGTCACAAGTAATAATGTTTCAAAGATTCATTTGCCGTAAATTTAAATTAAATAAAAAATAGTAGATTGGTTTTAGTATATTAAAACATTACAATATTGATCAAAACGTTCGGAAATGAAAATCTACACTTTTTTTTTTACACTTTAAGTTTAGAAATTGAAATTCTACATCTTAATCTAGTCTATTTTAGTCTAAACTAGATCTAGAAATTCTAGATCTAGACTCTAAAATAATTTTAATTAGAATATAAATCCAGATCTAGATATACTGTAATAAAAATCTAAATCTAGTTTTAAAAAAATCTAGATTAGATCTAAATCAAGATATCATTCCTTTTTTAAACGCGAGTCACATAACGAGGCTTAATAAACATTACTATACCGAGTTCTTTTTTCATTTCATTTGAAGAATTAATTCCATATAACGTCAGAGGGAAAAAAACACTACGTCACACGGCCTAGCTAGACTAAAAATCGCCTTCATCAATAAGAGCCATTTATCGAGTGTTCATTGACTTTGGTGCACCGAGTGCGTTCTTTAAGCATTTCATTTAAAGAATTCATTCCCTATGACGTCAAAGAAAAAAAAAACACTACGTCACACGGCCTAGCTAGACTAAAAATCACCTTCATCATTACGAGCCATTTATCGAGTGTTCATAGCCATTGATGCACCGAGTGCGTTCTTTTAGCATTTCTTTTAAAGAATTCATTCCATATGACGTCAAAGGAAAAAAAACACTACGTCACACGGCTTAGTTAGACTAAAATATGTTTTCATTAATAAGAGCAATTTTTCGAGGGTTGATAGACATTGGTGCACCGAGTGCGTTCTTTTAACATTAGCCTACATTTAAAGAGTCCATTCATATGACGTCAAGGAAAAAAAATTCCGTTACCTCACAATAGGCTAGTACCGGTACCATAAAAAAAATGTCTTTATTTACACGAGATATTTAACAAGGGTTCATAGACATTGGTGCACTGAGTTCTAATAGAATTTATTTTAAAAGGATCAAAGCCGCATTGTTTTTGCGTTTTGTCTGTCAGTCGGTCTGTCCGTCATCTTGATATAAAAAAAGAACCACTAAAAGTTATTAAAAATTGATTAACCTTTATTTTACGTTTCAAAACATCGCAATAATTTTTAGGTATGAACACAATTGAAAAGTTTATATAATAGATTGTTCCGGATATTTCTTTAAATAGTAAAAGAAAAAGAGAATTTCAGATAAATGTAATACCGTTAATTAAATTTTTTGGATGGTCTCGTATAAAAATTAGATGTACTACAGCCATGTGGAGAGATTTTCATACCTTACTTTGGTGTTTGGATTCTGTTTTCCTTAAAAATCGGAACATAATATTAACGATAATTAGATTTTTACATGTTTTAGGTAGAAAGTTAAATGTACTGTAAGAGAGTAGTGAGTTAAAATATTTTTCATAAGAATCCGTAAAAACATTATTTCGTAAATGAGAAGATTATTTGTTTATTAATTAGAAGAGGGAGTTAAAAAAAAATATTAGGCGTTAGTAGATTTTTAAATAAATTCGGAAATTTCTGGCGACGATTTGTAAGAAACAAAATCTGGAACTTTCTTTATCGATTACAAAACTTCTATGTTATGTTTTAGCAAGAAAATTAAATGTCTAAAAAGTAATTTTCAGTAATCAACTATAGTAAATTACTTTTTTTTAAAGCTCTGAACAACCTATTGTCGATATTTTTAAAAATTGTTTAAAGATGAAAATACGGAACAATTTGATATTGATAACCAAATTATTGTGACGCATTGTCAAATAATATAAGTGTAATATTAGTAAATTATGCGATTTCAAACAATCATAAGGCATAATTCATGTTTTATAAAACAATGTCCGGAACATTTTTACACTTAATGAAATATAAATCAGTATAGAGATTTTGATTTAGCATTAATATGCTATTTACATAAAAAACGGAACAACATATTATTGATAATGTGTTTTAGCAACGTTTAAGCATGGAAATTGAATGTAATATAAATTAGAAAAGCAAACAAACATTTGTTGGGGTTGATTAGTTTTGCACAAAAAAATCCGGAACAATCAATTTTTAGATACTTAAAACTATTGAGATGTTACGGGAGGAACATTAAAGTGTAAATCAGATTTTCAATAGCTTTTAGAGTTCTAGTTTTTTTTAATCTAATCGTGACGGACAGACCGACCAACAGACAAAACGCACAAAAATAATCTTCTTTTATTCGGATGGGGGCACTAAACAAAAAATAAATAAAATCTGATTTTTTTTTTTAAGTTTAAGGAATTGGTTTAGTACCTGATCATGTAGCGACGTTACGCTACTGCACGAAAATCGCTGCATAATAAGTCCATTTAAAAAAAATGTGTGTGATATTTACATACAAAATGCATTATTAGCCTTTATAAACAAACAGAAATGTTTTCTTTTAATTTTAGCAGCTAGTTGACCAGAAAAAAACATCTTTAACTATTATTTATATTTGTTGTAAACATTTCCTTTACATTTTTAAAATATATTTGACTTAGTGATACTGAAAATACACAAAAGTTGTCAATCTTTGTTAGCATATTGTAACATTGCCTCCCTTACATTTACGTAATTGTTTTAGAATTGGTGTATTTTTATGAAAAAATCGCTTGCATAATTAATTTTATAAATTAAACGGTTTGCTTTTAGAAAACCAAAAGTAGCCGTTGCACCTAAACTTTTGAAGCCGCATTTAATGATGAAATAATATTTTTCATATCTCTTCTAGTTTTCGAGATCTGAGTGTGACAGACGGACAGACGGACAGACGGACATTTTGCACAAACCTAATAGCGGCGTTTTCCCCTTACGGGGGCCTCTAAAAATGAATGACAGATGATATTATTTAAAACGGATGACAGATGATATTATTTAAAACGAATGACAGATGATATTATTTAAAACAAATGACAGATGATATTATTTAAAACAAATGACAGATGATATCATTTAAAACAAATGACAGATGATATTATTTAAAACAATTGACAGATGATATCATTTAAAACAAATGACAGATGATATCATTTAAAAAAATGACAGATGATATTATTTAAAACAAATGACAGATGATATTATTTAAAACGAATGACAGATGATATTATTTAAAACGAATGACAGATGATACTATTTTGTACATTTGGCATCTTTCCTTACAAATCTTGTGATATTGAGATCTTGTGATATTGAGATCTTGTGATATTGAGATCTTGTGATATTGAGATCTTGTGATATTGACATCTTGTGATATTGAGATCTTGTGGTATTGAGATCTTGTGGTATTAAGATCTTGTATAGATATATTGTGGCCTTAATGGCTAAGGTTCTTTTTGTCCTGAGGTCTAGCTGTCTACAGGTCTTATAATCTTCTATTCTGGTGGTCTTGAGTTGGTAAGGACCAAAAATGTCCACATTTCTGTTTCTTAAAATAACAATTCACGCCTTGTGCCCTACAAAAGATCTGTAATGTTCTATCATAGGCTGCTATCCTTGTTTCACTAATGCATTTTTCATGTGTACAATGCTGGTGTTATTCCGCTGTTACATTATACTTTTTCTACAATATAGTGTCTGAGATTATAGTTTCTTGTTAGTTGAATGTATCACAAACTGAATCAGTAAAAAAGAAAATATAAAAAATAATTTAAAAATCAATGATGAAAGTATGTTTCATGAGCGGGGGGGGGGTGGACTGCACTCTACGTTTTAACACTTTATGTACAGAAAGTCTTATAGAATATTTACATTCCAAAATTGAATCTAGCGCCTCTTTTAGTGGTCAACAATATTACTTCCCTTTCCTTGTAACTCTTTGGTTAAAGTACTTGACGTATGAAGTGCATTGCCAGATATTTCTTCATTGCATGCTTTGGTTAGACTAAAAAAAAACTAAACAGCTTTTTAAAGTGCTTGGAAACATTTCCAACTTGTTTATAATGACCGAGACGGGAGAATGATTCTACATGGTAACTGGCAAAAAAACAAAAAAAAGAAGCTGAATTAAGAGAACAGTTTTATAACTTTCATTTGGAGAGCAGGGGCGGATTGGCTATTTGAGACATTCGGGAAAATGCCCTGTGGGCCGACGCTGAATGGGTCACTTTGAATGACAGTAAGTCCGTAAATGATTTAAATATTTTCCCTTTATATGGCTATTGATAAAGATATTCTACGAGACCTTGATTTGAATACAGTCATAAACAGTGTGTCAGCGACTCATTTGTGGATGTGCTACGAGACCTTGATTTGAATACAATCATAAACAGTGTGTCAGCGACTCATTTGTTGATATTCTACTAGAGAGAGACTTGATTTGAATACAATCATAAACAGTGTGTCAGCGACTCATTTGTTGATATTCTACTAGAGAGAGACTTGATTTGAATACAATCATAAACAGTGTGTCAGCGACTCATTTGTGGATGTGCTACGAGACCTTGATTTGAATACAATCATAAACAGTGTGTCAGCGACTCATTTGTTGATATTCTACTAGAGAGAGACTTGATTTGAATACAATCATAAACAGTGTGTCAGCGACTCATTTGTTGATATTCTACTAGAGAGAGACTTGATTTGAATACAATCATAAACAGTGTGTCAGCGACTCATTTGTTGATATTCTACTAGAGAGAGACTTGATTTGAATACAATCATAAACAGTGTGTCAGCGACTCATTTGTTGATATTCTACTAGAGAGAGACTTGATTTGAATACAATCATAAACAGTGTGTCAGCGACTCATTTGTTGATATTCTACTAGAGAGAGACTAGATTTGAATACAATCATAAACAGTGTGTCAGCGACTCGTTTTTTGATATTCTACGAGACCTTGATTTGAATACAATCATAAACAGTGTGTCAGCGACTCGTTTGTTGATATTCTACGAGACCTTGATTTGAATACAATCATAAACAGTGTGTCAGCGACTCGTTTGTTGATATTCTACGAGACCTTGATTTGAATACAATCATAAACAGTGTGTCAGCGACTCGTTTGTTGATATTCTACGAGACCTTGATTTGAATACAATCATAAACAGTGTGTCAGCGACTCGTTTGTTGATATTCTACGAGACCTTGATTTGAATACAATCATAAACAGTGTGTCAGCGACTCGTTTGTAGATATATACGTTAGAAATGTCTCAGAAATATCTTGGAAGACAACGTCCACCCGCCTCATCATAACTACGTCAAGTCGTCGCGAAGTGGGCGACTGCTGTCAATCAAGACAAGAACAGAGCGATACAAAAACTCGTTCGTACCTCACTCGGTCAGACTATATCAACGCCAGCTGTTGATCAGGAAACATGAAAAGGACCAAGATGCCTGTGTGTAGTCGCTGAATGAACTCTTTATGTTGCATCTGTTCTATTTATGTGTATGTTTCTGTTGTGTTGTCTTTATATGAGAAAAGAGTCCTTGTAATCACAACTAATTTCAATATAGATCAATAACGCAGTCTTAGTCTTAGTCTTAGAAAGAACTGTTCATGTCGCTCCTTTATCAGCTGTTATGTTTCATTCTTTTAGTCATTTCGAAATAATCTACTTTGGTTGTTTGTTTTTTTTCAAGATTGCGATTGTACTGTAGATTTTTTTTTGTTGGGATTTCATATAGCCTCTGAGTCTATCTTTATGTAAAAATACAATACATGACGTCAATAATCACATGATAAGTTCAGTTTTCGATGCTTTCTCAAACGTCAAACTCTACCTACTATCATGGATACCTATCATATAGCACGAATATGGCATGTTAGTCGATGGAAAGTAATGCCAGTGTCGTTTGTTTGTTTGTTGTTTTGTTTTGTTGTCGTTGTTTTTTTGCACCTGTTTCCTAATGCCCATTGGTTGAGCTCAATCCGAAACTTAAACATATCGTTTACTAAAAGTCAAAGTTTGTAGATCAAAATGAAACAAACAAGACCCTTCCTGTTTCACTAGAGAGGTTGGAGGATTCGATTTGCCTCATTATCGATCAGTCGATTATTTCTTACACACTGGCAATTTCCGAATACTCCACTTTCTCCGATCTAAAATAAATCTGCGGATTTAAAAAAGGGAGAGTATCATGATTTTTTTTTTTAGTCATGTAAAATTTTTTGCCAATGAAATTAATGTCAAACTGCCCTATTCTGAAGCTTTGCAGTATTTCATTTAAATGTATCGCTGTTTTATTAACTTAAATTGCTGTCATAGTTTTAAAAAAATATTTAAGAGTTGCTAATGTTGTCAGCATATGTATAATACAATAGACCCAATAAATGCTATGATTATTATTATTATTAAGGTTTCAGATCTGCGTCTATCTTCTCTGAACAGGTCGAGATCTAATGACTAATATGTAGAGAAAACCATTCTCTACACAAGTGATGACAGTACACACGTTAAACTTCAACATAATAGATTTAACTTACCAACACTTCACCCACTAAAGGTGGGCGATACAATACGAACATTAAACCTGTTCTTACTTACCAGGTCAACTAAGCCGTTTTCACGATTTGAAACCACAGAGGTTACATTTACTAACAAGTAAAATATAAAATAAACTTTTTTTATATATATAAAAAGCAAAGCTTATCTAAGGGAAATAACTCCACGTCCACAACAAGTGTATGTCCAATAGGGACCTCAAAACTGGGAATGTCACTAAATTGAGAACCACTGATTAAAAAATCCGAGACTAAGTATGTTTCTTAATCAGGGGTTGAATTAGGGCAGGGCAGGCGGGACTAAGTTTTACGTCCGTGCGTCAACCCACTGCCTAGCCCTCCACAAATTAAACATTTTATCGGGCTTCAATAGGCATTATAAATATTTAAGACAAGCAAGAATGTATTGAAAAAAAAACATAAATGTATAAAAACTTCACACAAAAAAAGAAGAAATAAACATTTATCAAGGGGAAGAAGTACACATTTACAACTATATCTTTCAATAATGTAGAAGCTATTCTCTTTTTCTATATCAAACAAGAAAATAATCAATTACCAATAATTAATTGACTAATTAATTAACTTTTGTAATTGATGTATGTTTTCTTAGGTACAATAAATAATTGTGTAAACTTTCAACTTCATCCGAGAATGTGTGTGCGAGCAATAACGAGTAAATTATCTAGGGGGAAAAAACGCATGTATAAATGCGTTAAGATATTCTGAAAAATTAATAGTCTCCCTTGATTGTTTGGTATTTTTAAATTATTTATTATTGTGAAATTTGTAAAATTTTGTTTCATTTTGAAAAAAAAAATGCTTGCATAGTTAATTTTAAAAATGAGAAACGTAGATGTTGCATCAGAACTTTAAAAGATTAAAAAGAACATGAATACTGATTTTCAATATCTTTTCTAGTTTATGAGATTTAATCAGGGGTGTGTAGATTAGCGGACACATAGACTCATTGCGGTTACTTCCCATACCAAAACTTGTTTTATATTTGGTAGTAGGTCACACCAAAAAGCTGACTATATAGTTTTCTTTCGCAATAATCGAAAATCTACAATGTAAATGAAATCTTTAATAAATAAACAAATAATATAAAAAAATAAATAAAAATTTGCTGTACTAGAGGAACGAAATAAATCATGGTAGCCTCCCTTGTGGGTGGTGGGTCTCCCTTGCGGACAAGTGGACTAGATTTTAGGAACAATTATTATTATTTTAACTATTAGCGTCTAAATCTACCATAGAACTTGATGAGACCAATACATTGAAGAATCAATTGATCCAAAGAGGACGCCATTCAGGTTTTTCATCTTTTAATTTAAAATTGCAATCACCCAGATAAACCTTTCTACCTCCCCTCTCCCCCCCGTTATTCATTTTACCAACAATTTCCGGGCCCTTCCGAAACGGAATGCGCGGGGCCCAGTCTGGGTAGGGATAAGCGTAATGCCAAAATTAAGAGTTTGTATTACAAAATACATTCGTATTTACAATAAATTTTTATTAAATGAAATCTGACAATGACTTTTTTTTTAGCGTGTATGACATTTCAAAATGACAATTTCGTATATTTTTTCAGGACATTTTAATAAGTTTTCATGAGATTTCAATAATTTCAGGAGATTTCCAGAACTTTTTCGAATATTTTGCAATTTCATGAGATTTCCAGGAGGTCCTTAAAATCAGGAGTTCTAATGGCTTAATTTAATAGTTTACACCTAGAATTAGCGCGGGCCTACAAAAGTGCGGTGCCCACTGCGGCCGCATAGGTTCCAGTGGCCTAAAGCCGGCCCTGCAACTGGTCCAGATAAGTGATATGATCATAGCTTATTGAAAAAGCTAAAAGCATGAAATTGTGCTATACAAAAACAAATGGTAAAAATACTCATAATCACGCAGATTTATCATTTTTGGCCTAGTTCGATTACAAATTTAATGACATGAATAGTCCAAACTAATTTATCCAATGGACCTTATTCACCAATCGTAAACAAACAACATTTAGTCACGTGATCTTATTGATAAAACAACGGAGAAAACTGTCACGTGACAATCATCATGAATTAAACATTAGATCTCAAATTATATAGAAGAGATAGAGCACCACGTGCTAAATGTTGTTTGTTTACGATTGGTGAATGAGGTCCATTAAGCTTTATAGAAGTGTTTTTTTTTCAAGTTTTTTTTTAAAATGTTTTTCTTGTTTTAAATTTAATTTTTCAAAGTAATCTAAAGGGAAGTAATAATCTAAGATAAGAAAACTAGAAAAAACAAATCAATCTGAAGTAGAATTATGGAGCATTTAATGGCCACTCAACATTTTATCTGTAGCTAATACATCACAATTTATTTTGAATACCCCTCTCCCACATAATATTTTTTTTTAATTAACGCGTATGCATAGAGGGGTAGTTCTATTCATTATCTTAATCATTAATATTCAGAAATGTTCAGCTTCCGATGCCGTTAATGACCATTACGAATTATAAAGTACTAGTTATAATCATGATCTATTAAACCTAGAGTAAAATAAAATATATATTTATTAATTGCAAACATTTAAATTCTACGACCCAGAGGATATAGTATTGGTACGAAATAGCCAAGAACAGTAAGGGGAGTAACCCATGGGATACGAAACACCTGCTTATGACGTAGAACGTGGTTAAATGGCCTGATCAATTCTACCAAGTGATATTTTGGAAAAACATGTCAAGCCTTGCTTTACTGATATAGGGTGCGAATCCTGGGGGCAGGCACGCCAACGGGAGGGGCGGGGGGAGCAAACAAGCTCCTGGCGTGTAGGGGGGAGGCAAAAGAAGCCCAAACTTATTTAGTTGTCTGGGGCCCAAATATCTCTAGTTTGGAGCATGCTAGGGTGGTCCAGTGTAGTCCAGTATGATCCAGTATGATCCAGAGTAGTCCAGTATGGTCCAGTATTGTCCAGTATGTTTATTGCAGCCAACATAACTTTTTTATCCTTATAATATTGTAATAACTTAAGTGAGGCAACTCAACGAGGACATAGACGTTTATTTACATAGAGACATGACAAACACAAAGGGCATCTGCCTTGAGTACAGCATCTCCATATTGGCTCTCTACTTGGGCGGAAATCGTTAGTGCGCACCTTCTTTCTGTACTATCTTGGATGGCGGTGCGCATGGCAAAGTCATAACAATAGTAAGGGTGGTGAATGGGTGAATATGAATTTAGGAACAAGATGGATGGTGAATGGGGGAATGTGTATTGAGGGACAAGATGGGTGGTGAATGAGTGAATCTGAATTTAGGAACAAGATGGGTGGTGAATGGGTGAATGTGTATTGAGGGACAAGATGGATGGTGAATGAGTGAATGTGTATTGAGGGACAAGATGGATAGTGAATGATTGAATGTGTATTGAGAGACAAGATGGGTGGTGAATGAGTGAATGTGTATTGAGGAACAAGATGGATGGTGAATGGGGGAATGTGTATTGAGGAACAAGATGGATGGCGAATGGGGGAATGTGTATTGAGGGACAAAATGGGTGATGAATGAGTGAATGTGTATTGAGGGACAAGATGGGTGGTGAATGAGTGAATGTGTATTGAGGAACAAGATGGATGGTGAATGGGGGAATGTGTATTGAGGGACAAGATGGGTGGTGAATGAGTGAATGTGTATTGAGGGACAAGATGGGTGGTGAATGAGTGAATGTGTATTGAGGAACAAGATGGATGGTGAATGGGGGAATGTGTATTGAGGGACAAGATGGGTGGTGAATGAGTGCCTGGGGGGTGGAGCAAAAGAGAGCGTAGATGAAAGAAAAGAACAACAACAAAAAAAAGAGGACATAGTGTTATTCAGTTCAAAGCCATATGTCTTATCAAACACACGCACATAATCAGTGACATAGTCAAACAAATGTACACAGCCATAAAATAAATACAAACATAGGAATATTAGATCAACTTTCGTGTGACCATATAGAACACTTACAATTCAAACCTTGAGAAAGATTTGTTAAAAAGAACCTAGCTAATATTATGTATAATCAACATGAATTCCAGAATCATTTATGTCTTAAAATATACTTTTAAAGCATTTCTGAATTGTATAACATTAATATCTAACACTGGGTGGATACTATTAGAACTAATATTTTATTAATTAGACTTTTCACGATTAAAACAAAAATCTAATTCATTGTCTTTAAAACTTTCTTAGGTAATTGGCATACCTGAACAAGACACCAGGCCTTGAACCCAGGACGAAGAAGGAATCATCAAAAGACTTGGCAATGAGTCATGCTGGCGCCTTAGTGTGAGCAACTTGTGGGTGCTATTGGTAAAAACAAAACTTCATGAGACTCGAACGAGTTTCTTTCACGTTATTCTGTCGTCTGCCGAAGTTATTTTTGCTTTTTTCAGTCGAACCCGCAGTCAGAGGTCACTAGGTCAGTCAAAATTCAGAGAACACTAGGTCAGTCAGAATTCAGAGGTCACTAGGTCAGTCAGAATTCAGAGGTCACTAGGTCAGTCAGAATTCAGAGGTCACTAGTGTTCAGTTCATTAATTTCCTCTGCGATGCTTGTCTTTGACCTTGTTCAGCAATGACTGAGGGAGGAGTCCGAGTTCCACATTATCTCCCATGTGACAGGTTACTGTGACCGGATCATGCGACGGAGACTACGTCCTTGGGATGACCTGTCAACACAACCATCTAATCTGCTCCCTTCACTGTGGAGCTCTAGTCGAGTCGTTGTACTAATTAAGGTCCACCTGGCATGCTCTCTATTGACCCTGGTCATGGCCTTAATGCCGGCCACGGGGTCAAGCCAGGAATCTGCAAATGGCACCCAAGATTTCTCAGAAATAGTATTCCACAACGCGTCAGCGACGTTTTCCGGTCCCGAGATCTTCCGAATCAATTCCACGTCTTCGGAGATATCCGGAAATGATGCAAGCGTCCACAACAGCCCGTCGGTGTCGGTGGAAGAGGACATACCTAGGGAGTACCCCACAGCCCTGGTCATCGCCAGCTCTGTAGCGGCTGTCAGCATTCTCGTGTTTTTCTTCCTAGCCTACTGCTGGCACACCCACCAGCTGGACAGCCGTGCCAGGAAGCTGGCCATCAGACTAGCAGCCGACGCCGAGCAGGGAGCCCGGCGTCGGAGCTGCGTGGCGCCTCCGTCGAGGAGCCACATCAGGGCGCCATCCGTCTCCGAGCCGTCGCCCGACCGCAACCACTACGAGGCGCTGGCCTTGGAGGACGACTTGGGCCAGTATAGCGACTGTGGTAGGAGCTCCAGAGGCGTGTCTGAGAGCGAGGCTGGAGACAGCGAGGACATGTTTGGCCACCCCCACCTGCCAGGGATAGGCGAACGTGGGCGGAGCTTTACCAAAGGAGTCAGAGGCGGACACAAAAAATGGAATCGGTCTAGAAAACACTCATCTGGTGCCAGCCTAGACAAAAGAGATTCGGCCGTAACTGATAAAGAAATTTTAACCCATTTTGCAAGCAGAAGGCATTCCACATTTTTTATTTAATATCAGCTTCACTGTGATCCCATTGTCTGCAAAACAAATATTTTAATTTCATGTTGAACTTAATATTTTGTTCTATTGTTATCATCATTCATTTCTTTGAGTCTAACAAATGAGTGATTTCCCCCTCATAACTCATATGTTTCAAGGGAGTTAACTGTGTATGAATTTCAACAATGCAACATTTATTGTGTTATTGCCCTTAGCTTGAACGTTTGTTGTGATGTCTGGTATTTTGGTTTCCCGAATTTGAATGATTCTTATTTTAGTAAAGAATTTGTTGAGTTGAAATACTTTGGTTTGGGCCGTTTTTTTTTTGTTTTTACAGATGTTCAAAAAGACAGTCTATTTTTAATTTATTATACCGTTAAAACATTTAAACATAAGAGCTCTGTGTGAATTTAATTGTAAATAATTACACAGACTCTTTTGGATTTTTTAACTCTATCTCTCCATACTTATTTTCCACGTTCCAATGAAATTCTTCATTTTGCTTATTAGCGTTTCACTCCCCTGTTAGGGTTAAACTTCAATAACTTTTTCTATGTTATCAGAAAACATTTTATTAGGCATAGAATTATAGAAGACTACATTCTCTTTTTATATAATAGTAATTAAAGTTTATGAATCCAAAAATGCAATTGATGTAATGAGGTCTAATCAACATTGGTATCGTCAATTAGATGAGACATTATGTGTAGTTCCATGAAAAGTAGAACATTAAATGTAATATTTATTTACCATAAGTGAGAAACTAAAAAAGTGTCACCTATTTGCAAGCACCAAACCTTAAATACATAATGCTACATCTCTTCCCCCCTTTTTCGCTTTACTGAGAAGTTATTGTGAATATTTGATGTTCAGGTCTTTTAACTTGCAGACGTTCTTTCAAAACAGAAGTTAATTACGCCCCTTGTGTCGTCCAATCGTTAATCTAGGAGTGCATGTTAGTCATTGGCTGATTCCGCTGAGTTACAAAGTCTCTTTTGACATCTTGCCCGCCAAAACAACTCAAACTCATCACACGCTTTGCTCATTTTCAATCGTCGGTCCTTCCATGGAGATGGTTCAGATCTATCTTAGAAACATAAAAGTGTCGTCTGGCAAATGGGAAGTAGGAACGGTTACTGTGTTAATGCTTAGCTTGTTAGGAAAATTACTTCCCTTTCTCAAGGAGCTTGTCTCATTTATTCCTTCTAGAAACAAAACTATGTGTAAAAATAGATTTTCCCATTTATAGGGCTAGCTATATAACCAGCCAGCACAAGTGAATTAATTTGAACTAGGTCGACCCAGGAACATTATTAAATACAAAAGAAAAAATCCATTCCTTTATTTTGACACATATGTCTATAGAAAATAATGCCCAACACAAGTGAACATTTCAGTTGTAACTTTCTAGTTTAGTTTAAAACTATAAAAACAAACTTTTTTCTTTTCAACAATGTAAAGTTTATTGATATTGTCATAGATAAGACAACAGCCTGGATTGAGTTAAAATATCAAAGTGTACATCATGTCAAGCAGAGAGAGAGAGAGGGGCTGGATCATACAATCAACTTATTATACAGTCTAGAGAAAACAAAAAACATGGTACAGCTTGCTCTATTTATATATATTTTATTTATATATATATGTGTGTACAGCCATTTATACATACATTGATATATGCAAGAAGAAATGTACTCCAAGAGTGTAAGAGTCAGGTATATGTTACTAGGCTATAGTATGACACCAGTGAACCATACACTGTACACAAAGTAGTACCACGCTGAACTTCAAAGACCACTTACTCAGGAGGAAATGTTGAATTTTCTGGCATGTTACCACATTGGATATGAGTTCACATTTGGACAACATCATACACTAGATCATACATTAGATTTTCTCTGGGCTACATCCAACCACATCTTGACCACATCCACTAGATCAGTTTTTAACTACATTCAACCACATCTTGACCTCCTTCACTAAATCATAACCAAACTACATTCAACCAATTCATGACCACATCCACTAAATCATATAACTACATTCAACCACACCTTGATCTCACACAAGTTTACATGTTGGCTATATTCATCCAGGCCATGACCACATTAAGAACATTGAATTGAAAAACCCAATGAAATGTTCAGTGCAGTACACGAAGTACACACATATGACACATGTAACAACAACAGAACCAAGATTCAGTTGAACATAATAGTTTCTGTTCCTATCTTCTGAACAAAGATGAAACAGAATGGGACTCACAAATAATATATAAATAAAGAAAACATCTTGCGAATGAAAAGTAATGTTAGTTTACTGGACCTTGAATCCATAAACAAATAAATAGCCCATGAATACCAGTGTTTATTTGGCCCTATATGAAAAGCTTACATTCAAACATATCAAAGCAACAAAAAAAAATAATGGTCTGTAGAATGCAAAGTGATCTGCCATTTGTGAATTCAAGAACGCAGTCATAACATAATGAATTTGTCCCTATATAGCTCATTTTCTAAAGCTAAAAAAACAAACTGACAAAGCAAAATGCCCATTTGAAGACCAAATGTTATAAACATCACTATACAGACATCTAATGATGATGCAGTAATCTATCAATGATGTGGTAAACACTCAATGAATGGATGTCACTGAATAATAAAGACATTAATTAATGATGTAGACATCATGGTAAATCACCCAATAAATGGACATACTCAATGATATAGATACCAATCACTGATATAGACATCAATCAATGATGTGGTAATTATTCAGTGCTACTGCTTGTCTGTGCATTTAATATTTTAACAAGCACCTTCAGGCATTAATAAATATCAGGGGTATTAAAAAATACGCACAAATAACCCAAAGCCCAACTAATGATGGTGTCCAGTGTCTACATTAAATGACATCCCCTTAAACAGGAAGTGACCACATCAACACATAAGATTGCTGTATCTAGGTGATGACATATCCAATGGGATTTTTCTAATGACAAAATAATATGCAAGGACAACAGAAGCACAAAGAAATCACATACTCAATCTTATATACATATAAAGCATCGACACACATTACATGCCCATACCAAAAAATCACCGGCCAGGATCAAGAAAGAAATACAAAAATTACTTTTTAGTAGAAAATTATGTATGGCAGATATACTTTCTTATAATAGACAGTCATTATCAGGTCTATACACTAGACATAAATAGGATAGTATATATTAGATAAGTGAAGAATTGTACAACTTATATACTGATATCAACAAAATTGCTATTTGTTGAATTCAAAGTTTAAATGAGGTAATTATGGCCACTTGTACTTTTCAGTGATTAAAAAAAACATTTACAAAAAAATACATTTTATTAAGACCTACAGTGAAAAAAAGGTTCCTAATATAAAACCTAGCTTTAATGTTATCTGGCATGAAAAAGATAAAGAAAAGTACATCATAAAATACATGCTACAAGGCGCAAGATATTTATGATAAAAAGTTAGGCATTAACAAAATAGCCTTACGATGTCCAATCAACTGCTTCATTTCTGCAGTAAAACAATTTGGATTGACTTCCCTTGCAGAGTAAAAAAAAAAGAGTATGGGGTAGATGGAGAATTTCACTTTGTTTCCATTAAAACTTGAATGTGTTATAAAAAGTCATAAAGTTGAGTATGAAAACATCAGCACGTAGCATTCCAACAGGAGAAAGAAAAGAAAAACATTGCACACTCTTGAAATATCAGTGTGGAGTAGACCAAATGGTGCTATCAAACAACATTATGCAGTTGGGTAACATTGCAAGGCCCTGCTTGACATGGAGAGTAAAACAATATACGTTTACACACAACACACAAAATGTAAGGATAATGGGGCATTAAAAATCTAGCAGCTTTGATATGAACATTAAAAAAAAGGAATAACATTGTTGCATCAGCTTCCTGACAGAAACAGTGATAACAGTCTTGATGTAACATCCAACAATTTCCATTAGCAACCTCTTTACTAATGTAATGTAATGTAAAATGGAATTCCAACACAACTGTTACATTTTTTACTTTTGGGCAAGGTTTATAATTATATATATATATATATATCTGATATATATATAAACATAGGTATTTTATATTAAACCAGGCTTTTCTGAAGTTCAAACAAAGCTGAGTCCAAAGACAAGATTATGAAGTTTGAAAAATTGAAACTCACAAATCTAGAAGTAATACTATAAAGATAAAAAAAAATATCTAACGACAGAGAAAAAAATAGCTGCCATGAGTCAAAAGAAATAATGTAGATTTATAAAGATTCTCCCACTCTCTTCTCTGTGTCTCTGTAAGCAGAGTAGTTAAGTCCATAGGCTATCCGTCAACAAAACAGATCTGGAAATGAAAGAAGTCCTCATTTTTTTCTCTCATGAACAAATGTTTATGGTTCCTGGTTATCACAATCACATGACAGCTTCCCAGGATGCAGCTTGGCACCACCACTGATGCAAGGAACACCACGGTTCTTATTATGCATGTTATTCTCACCGCCAGGTCAGCATCACAATCAATTAACCCAGACGTGGGCTACAACATGAAGGCTGCTAAATATAGCTGTAGGCACCAACAAATAAAATGGCCCTTGGTCAATGGATCAGCATCTGCTATACTTTTGTCTCTGGTCCACATGACTCTTGCTTGAAGGACTCCTGGAGCCTTTCCAGAAAGTTGGCACAAATGTGGCCAAAGACCTTACTGTACCATTCAGGGCTGCGTCCCCTGGTAAGAAAATAGAACAAACATAAATTATTTAAACATATTAGGTTTATTTTTTAAATATTCTATGATTTGTCTCTCCCTATCTGTATTATTACTATCATTTCTAATGAGGGGGTTAAAGGTCATGTAACTGATTGGATTGAAATACAAGGATGATAAACTGCACTAAAGTCTCTTAAACAAAATCCACTGAAGAATGTTACAATTTGACAGTCATGCAGCACTATCACACTTCAACTGGCAAAAGAATATAAAATAGTACCCCTTTCAGACCTTGCAATCTATGGGGCAAATGACATCTGTTTCTATGGCCGACGGTTAAGGGGGTTGTCATGTGGATGCACAATGACCAACCAACAGCTATTACTTTTTCCAACTACTGTCAGGTACCTAATTAGAGTTGGGTGGACACAGGACTTAAAACCTTGAATTAAAAATTTAAATCCCAATCTTCAAGAATCAAACCCAGGACCACTTGATTCAAAGGTCAAGCTCTTTACCACTTGGCCACCAAGCATATACTAAGGCAGGCATGTCAAACATTACGTCCACTGGCTGCATGCAGCCCACCGCCACTTTGGAAGTGGCCCCCTAGGTCACCTCAAAAATTATCAAAATAATGTTAAATTAATAAGCGTTTAAAAGTTACCACTAATTATCAGGTAAAATATTTAATGCCAAAAATTTTTTTTTTTTTTTATTTGTGTATCTCGATTTTCATTTGGCTCCTGAAAATGCTGCTGATAATGTGCAACTAGAGCTGATAGAACTGCAGTCAAATTCTTTGTTTAAAGTGAAGTATATAGAAGTGGCTGTGCCAGAATTTTACAGTTATTAGCCTGAATGGTACATCAAATTGCGGTAATTTGCAGCCGGAATTCTAGCAATGTTTGCAAGCACTTATCTCTGTGAGCAGTTCTTTTCTATAATGAAGGCTATAAAAACACCTCAACGCTCGAGATTATCAGATCAAAATTTGTTAGTGATGAAAGTGTCAGTGGCCAACAAAACTTCAACCTGATTATTAATAAACTAGTATCCCAGAAAAGATGTCAAGCATCAGGACTACGAAAATAATGCTTAATCATAGTAATTTAAGTAACGATATAATATTACAAATTTAACTAACAAAGCCACAGGTGTTCCATTCATTATTGTATTCTATTGTATTGTTTCTAATTTACATAAAACTAGTAGGCTATGTTTTCCAACTGATTTTTGGCTGCGGCTCTTTATTGAGTTTGACATGCCTGAACTAAGGTATATTCAGGTTCCCAGGTTCAATCCTCTCATGAAAGATCAGCAATTTTATAACAATTTCTTTATATTTTCAAAATTTGCTTGATTTGAAGTATGTTAGTTTTTATGTTTCTTTCATTGAAAAAAAATGTTTCTACATTGAGAACAAATCTGGACTGCTGAAATAGACTGTTTTGTCTAGGAATGAAACCCTCTCCTAGTAATGGAGATATAAGGAGAGACAAATATCTCTTATTGTCTCTAATTGCTGTAAGATGTATTTTGATCAATCAGGCAATGAATCAAGACAAGATGTAGATGCATTAGTTTTACGCTGCTGTTTCTGACAAAGCCAAATGTCCTCTCACTGTGAGCTCTATCTGATTGACTGGCAATTTTGATTAATTAAACATTTTTTTCCCACGAAGTTTAAATCACTTTAAACTGAGCAAAAGATAAATTTTAAATGTAAAATCTAAATGGGCATAGCATTATGTTTGAATGACTGCCCAGAAATGTTTTGTAAACTATTTTGATGATTATTATGACCAGGGACTTACCGTGTGTCTACCCGAGTTATATAGGTTACTCTTGACCGTCCTGATCCGCATGGCTCCATGAGAATAAATGAGCCTAAGTCAATGGCCCATACTCCTTGAATATCCATGTTCTCTGAATGTTCAACAGACATAGTGACCAGTGCACAGGCTCCCTTATTTAGATCACTTCGCCAATATCTGAAATAAAGTGGTATAGGTGCTAATGCATATTGTTATAACCAATAGGCAATCTTTTATAAAGGAATTATATACTGAAACAATGCTTGGTACAGAGCATAAAGAAAATTAGCTTTTGGCTATGGAAAATATTCGTAAAAAGTCTGATTGCAACAAAGAAAAAAAAACTTAAGCTGGCATAGTTCTCACTTTTAAGTTCATTTAAAAAGTAGGTTTCAACTAGCTATAGATTTACTGGGCAGACTGGGTTATATAGTCTAGGAGATGGAAATTCTGATATAAAACCTAGGACTTTCTGTTGTTCCCATCTGTCTCAGACTTCTGTGCCACTGTGGACTGCATTTAGTGTAAAGAGTGGTATTGGCCTGCATGAGACAATTATCACTTTGAAAATACTCTGCGCAGGCTGGAGGCAATACAGTAAATAAATCTTTGGACTCAAAGACAAGCTTTATTATTATTATAGCTCAATATGTATGTAAATGACGGATCTGCATGGTTTATACTTTATTTTTATTAATATATTCAAAGGATTAAGCCACCCCTTTCCTGATCCCCCATCTATTTGCTATAAAAAAAAAAAAACAACAACAGCACAAGTGCAGCAAGAACTAAGTTAATAAAATTTAAAGATATATTTCTTGGTATATAGCCTCAAGAGCAAAGTTCTTCAATTAACTCCCAAACAAACAAGATTTTTTTAAAAAGTGTAAAGGTTGGTTATCCATACACTGAGGCGACAAGGAAAATATTCAACTGAAAGATGTCAAAATCTGAGTCTTCTGAAGTGGTGTGGTTATTGCCCTTAACTTTCCATGGTTACACAGACTTTATTTGTTTATCACTAGAATGGCTGCCTGTTTGTGTATGCTTTGGTCTCATGACATGATATTTTGAAGTATGAACCCTGCACGCTTTCACTCCCTGCTGTCCTGCAAGAGGTATGAGCTAGCATCCTGCAAGAGGTATGGACTAGCGTCCTGCAAGAGAGATGGACTAGCGTCCTGCAAGAGGTATAGGTTAGCATCCTGCAAGAGGTATGGACTAGCGTCCTGCAAGAGGTATGAGCTAGCATCCTGCAAGAGAGATGGACTAGCGTCCTGCAAGAGGTATAGGTTAGCATCCTGCAAGAGGTATGGACTAGCAAGTAATAATCTCTATTTCTGAAGCAATGTTAACAAATTAAAAAACAATTTTGTAAGAAACATACGACTCAAACGATTTCATAAATAACAGATGACTCACCTCAAAACACAGTAATGTCTGGAAGGATGTGGTGCCATGCTGCTCAACACATACTGAAATATATCCGAGTGTGGATCCAGCCTTTCCAGAACACTCCAACTGAGTAGATCCTCATCCCAAGTGTGCCTGGAATCATACATTTTACTGATTTCATCTACTGGTCATACTTTAGTTCAATCATTAGCTACCAGTATAACAGGTTCACTAAAGGTGTAGCGTTCATGCTTAATCAGAATGATTTTTAATTCATATCAAAAACTTAACAAACAATTGTTTTAAAAGTTCTTAAATCTTGTTATTGGGTTTATTTTAACAATGATTTTTTAAATAGAATTTGGTTCCACTGTTTACTTCCTTGCTATTTACTGTCTACTAGAACAGGAACAGACACTTTCAGCAAGGAACCTGAGCAGTCCCAGGGTACACCAGCTCCAACGACAAAAAAAGTAATGTACATGAGTTGTTGGTCAGATGATACCATAGTGAACAGTTGACATCATAAATGTGATGTACAGAATTCAGCCCAAAGTCAACAACGTTGCAGAAATATAGATAAATATCAGCTGTCCTATAGACAGCTAAGTCTTGGTGGACAATGTAGTTAGTTCTTTGTGATAAGATAAGCTTGACATAATTAATAAATAACCTGTAACTCTCACCTCTCATGCATAATTCTGCGCAAAACTTCAATGGGTGGAGCTTCAATATCAACAACAAGTTTCCATTCCTTGAGTGGGCAGTCGTCCATTGGCTTTCGATAGAAGACCTCAACATCATTAATGACCATTCCAGGTATCCAGCCACGATTCTTATCATGGGCTTCCTGTAGCATTTTTAAAAAAAATTTTATACTGGTTACCTGAGTCTACCTACGGAGATGGTTTATCATTGCTCTAAATAAGTCTGGACTCAGCATACATTATCACAGCTTCATAAAAACTTTTTTGAAATATTGAAAGAGTCTAAATATATACAATAAAAAATTTGTTTTATTAACCTTTAAAACCATCTGAATTCTTTCTTGACCAAAAGCCTTCACATCAGCCGGAGAGTTGCCAATGTCTTGAAGTGGAGCAGGCTCCAAATGAGCCAATGAAGTACCTTGGAGTTGTCGAAAGATGTTGGCTGGAATCTGTGGTTTGGTGGAATGATGTTTAAACATTACAAAAGTGCTTAGTTGAAGTACTAAACAAAAGCACATCATTTCAAACGGTGAAAAATGGAGCAACAACTAAAAATTAAATTATGGCTTTTATATAGCGCTACTTTCATGCTTATGGCATGCTCAGAGCGCTTTGGTCCAATCTTTGGACCAGTGGGGGTATCTAGGAGAAGGTTTTTCCGTGCTGCCTTTAGGTGCTCGGTAAACACAACTCTGCCAGAGTTAGGTATCGAGGCTCGAGCCCCTTTCATAGGTAGCCAAGCCAAGCTAAGTTCAAGCTCACTTAGCCTCTCGACCACGCTTCCCATATGGAATGGCAGTAATAAATCAAGTGAATGTCATTTAGTTCTTCTACAGAATTTATTTTTATTTTCTGTGATACAGTAGACATGTGGCAAAGTGACATAAACCATTTGGCCACCTGAAGGGCTCAAGTTTGAATTTTAATGAAATGAAGCCAAAGTAGTGTATGCCAAAATATCTACAGGCTGGCAGCATGGAAACCTGCCAGATACCATTTCCCCACACATTTACATAAGAGATTGGACCAGAGCACTCTGAGAGTACTATAGGAGCATGGGGGAAACACACTACACAAAAACAAAATCTTAAGTTTTCAGACGTTCCTTCAAGAAAGAATAAAAATGTCAAGTAAGACAAGTGAAAGTAAAGTGAAAGTAAAGTGAAAGTACTATGGAGAATACAAAACCAGTTTCTAATGATCAAGTGATACAACATTACATTGTTTGGCCTTCTTCAATCGTATTGACTATAGTTCATCTTGTAGAACACTTTTTCATATGACTGTGGAGCCCCTATTTTGGAGAGATACCCCCATCCACATATACAGCATATACACACAAACAAAGAAGGAAGATAAGTTATTCCAAATGGACAGACATAGAAGAAAGTTTTTAAAACAATATGGCTCAAAAATGTTAAGCTCTAAACTCATTCACACACCACACAAATGTTAGACTCTATACACATACACACTCTACAATGTAAGCTTTTCTTTCATATGGGCTCAAGAGTCTTAGTGGTGCTCTTTTGTTCAGGTTTTCAAAAGCAACACCACACTAGTCTTTCTATGCACAAGATACATTAGCCTCAAAGTAGCAGTACAAATGAAGAACTATAACACTTAAAGTATCAATATAGAGGCAGGTCTATAACACTTAAAGTATCAATATAAAGGAAGGTCTATAACACTTAAAGTATCAATATAGAGGCAGGTCTATAACACTTAAAGTATCAATATAAAGGAAGGTCTATAACACTTAAAGTATCAATATAGAGGCAGGTCTATAACACTTAAAGTATCAATATAAAGGAAGGTTTATAACACTTAAAGTATCAATATAGAGGCAGGTCTATAACACTTAAAGTATCAATATAGAGGAAGGTCTATCAATATAGAGGCAGGTCTATAACACTTAAAGTATCAATATAGAGGAAGGTCTATCAATATAGAGGCAGGTCTATAACACTTAAAGTATCAATATAGAGGAAGGTCTATCAATACAGAGGAAGGTCTATAACACTTAAAGTATCAATATAGAGGAAGGTCTATTGCACGTACAGTAAACAGCTTCTTGCACTCTGTTATCATCATCAGCAAACACTCGTGCGCAGCTTTCTGTTCTAATATTTCCCTCGGATCTGGAATGCCTGGAGAATTTTTACGATTTCTTTTTGGGGAACCTGTGTAGCGCGGGCCGAGCTGAAATACTGTAGGGGTAAAGCAGACGGCCAGATTGCTTGCGTTCATCTGAAATGAAAGTTAATTGTCAATGACATTATTTTTTTAAATATGAAAAAAAAAATAAAGGTTAATCACACAAAGTGTGAGCCCTGAATTATTTCTGTACCTGATGATCAGATTCATGGGAGGAAATATCGCTGAGAAACAGAAGTATGGACTGCAGCACTTCCCGATTCTCATCAGGCAGAAGTAGAATGGCTGCTTGAATGGCCTCCAGTCTTTGTGGCTGCGGAACATCTGCAACACAGTGTCAATAAAAGATTTTTAGATTTTTAACGATTGCAAGTTTAATATAAAAAAAGATTACAAAGCCTGTGCATAAAGCAGGTAAGATTTAAAAAAAAAAACATTTTTAGAATGACTAAAAGACAATAACTAACTTGTGTGTCAACAAGACCTAACTTATAAATCAAAGTCACAATTTAACTTACATGTATAAATGCTTCGGAATGTTTCAGACATTTTGTTGGTCAGCAGACACTCTGGCAAGTCTCGAAAATATGTTTTCAGCATGTCTGCCACGTTGTATGCATTAGCATCTTCAAAATCTGAGATTTCTGTTGTCACGTAGATAATCAAATTAGAAATGAGATACTCAAATTTCACTATCCATAATAAATGTGAAAACGTTCTTAAGATATCAACAAATTGTTTTGCTCCTCACTTTGATCTATCCCTTCACAAATTAATTGAATGAATCATTGAAATTGCTAGATTAAAAAATACTATCCAATAATGTTCACATTTAATATATTTTATAGTAGTTTTTCTGTGCTGTGTTTGAAATATGGTTTGAAATAGTACACATTTATTTTTCATTCTAACAAAATTCAGGTGCTGACCACTGCAGACAGTGTAATGGACACAGGCAAATCCTATTGATAGAACCAGCTGCTTATTCAGACTGAATTCTAAAGTACTAAAACAAATCCTACTTAATACAGTTGAGTTCAGTTCATTGGACCAGTCAGTTAGAACGGTGAAATTGATTGTGTCCTGATGTGGTCTCAATAATACACCATTTGGAAAAGTAGAGAAAAAAAAAAAGATGGGCTTTATTATCTGCTGTTTGATCTGACCCCATCTTGTTAGCATTAACTTTTCCAATAACTCAAGTAAGACATACATCAAGATACTCTGAGATAAAGTACTGGTGTGTCAATGAGATCTGAACTCTGAGATAAAGTACTGGTGTGTCAATGAGATCTGTACTAGAAAATTTTCTATGAATAAAAAAGTTTTTAAATTACCAGGATGAGCTTCCAAGTGGTCACGTAACTGCTGTATTTTGGACTTTACTCCCGACTTCCTGAAGATTCCTACTGCATTCTGGGATGTTCTCCTGAGATATCTCATGGCATAGAGGACACACTGGGGAAGTGGTTGACCTGTCCTCTGGGCCATCACAGTGAATGGGACACCAAAGACATTTTTACCACTGAAGTCAGGAGGCTAAGTTGTTTGAATGAAAGAATTCATTTCTTTTTAAAATTTAATTATTTTATTTTTTAATTTTAAAGTATCTTAAAAAGACATGTAATTCTGTATTGTATAAAAACAAAGACAGGTAGGTGTCACCATGCAGTGTCTAGCCATCATGACACTTCATGACATGACAATAAAAATCAATCCATACCAGACCAACTGTTGCCAGGGTTACTGGAGTCCTGCAGAATGGCAGAGAGGAATAGAGACTGTCAGCAAGTCATGTGTGGTGCCCCATAGGTCCAACAGACTAAGGGGCATATGATGATAATGAAGAATTTCATCCTCAGTGAGGGTGGAAGAAAAAGGAAATAGATAAGGAGGGAAAAAAAAAAGAACCACTGGGGGGGGGGGGTGCCATTCAGAGCAGAGTTCACTGCCCTTGGTGGACTAAGGAGAATAGTTTAAACAAATTGCTTATGCTTGAGAGAAGGTAAAGATTCCAGCTGTAACCTCCTCCTTTAGTTGCTGTAGCAGTATCTCTCTGACTGGACTACTGTACAAAAAAACTCCTTCATTTAAAAACTCTAACTTGAGAGACGAACTGTATTTCAATAAGGCCAAGGGACAACATATACAAAAACATGAAAACTTAACTTCATCGTTTAGCAAACTGACCTTTTTCTTCATGAGTTTAGCCATCATCCAGTTCCAGCCAGATTTATTGACTGGAAGATACTTCTCCATGATGGAAGTGAGCTTCAGGAGGGAGAGTTTCTGAAGCCTGACCAGCTGACTGACAGTCAAGCTGTTAATTTGCATGGCGCGACATGTCACATCTGGTCGGTGACACTTCTGGAAGCTATTCCACCTGAGTTTCTTTCTTCTTCTATCTCTGCGGACAGGAAATAATTTTAAAATTAAAAGTAAAGTTACAAACAAACAAGATTACTAAGAGTGTTTCTGTTATCACACATGTTCAGCAATCTGAGCAATATAACTGCTTAACATAGGAAGGCTGCCTTGTCCTGCAGTATGTCTGTTGGACTATTGTTTGGTCCTCTTAATGGTCCAGGGTTCGTACCCTGCTCGCTGCCATCCCCTGTCATCCTGTCATCCTGTGGGAGGTTTGGGCTAGGATGTAGATTATCTTCAGCTCTGAAGGAACACCGGAAAGGTAACTTTAAAAAAAATTATTTTAGAATAATTGTAACTCATATAGTTCCTCAGCTATCTCAAGGTAAACAAAAACAATATATCAATGCAGTTACAATGCAATACATTAAAGATTAATTACTAATTATTAAATATATAATAAACCAACCCTGAAGCTCTGGTCAGTGAGTGACCAACACCAGAGTCCCTCCTCTCCATGCAGGCGTGAGTGATCTGATCTAAAGAGTCATCATGAGAGAGGTCAGTCAGGCCGACCTCCTGGTCACTCCCAGAATGAGAGCTGTCCCCACCGCTTGACCCGCTGCTGCTGTTGTCCTCCACAGATTCCTCCGCAGGGCCGCCCATGATGCCGCCAGTGGACATGGGCGACGATGGGGACAGGGCAGAGTCTGAGTTGGGTGACACTGGGCTGTCCAGCTCGAAGGGCAGTGGTTGAGAGCGGGTCATGTCAACACTTAATGACCTCTGGGGAGTCTGTCTTGTGTGCTGACTGGGTGGTATACCTGTTGATGGAGCGATGCATTTAGTTCAATTCTCATCATGAAGACATTGTGATACGCATGCTTTTTTTTTTAACCATAAATTGACTGGGCACAGTGACAATGAATAGAAGCACTGCAAATTAAAAGTCAAAAACTTTAACTGGGGCACTGTGATTTAAACTTGGGAGTTATAAAATGGATTAAATGTATTTTTTTAATGATACATTGTGAATTCAACAATACACACACAACAATTAGAAATGTGGATGACAATTGGTCACCATGACAACTATGGACACTACAATCTAATATGAACTCTTGGCATTGTGGATTTAAAAAAAAACAAAAAAAACACGACATTGTGATGAATCGTAATGAAAAACAAAACAATGACGTTAAACAATCAGGGCTGACCTTAGGCATAGGCAAACTAGGCAGCCGCCTAGGGCCTCCGATTAATGGGGGCCTCGCAAAGGACAATACAAAAACTTAGAAACAAATGACATGATTAGGCCTACTATAAGGCAAGAACGCCTAAACAGTCTAGTAATGATATCTATAGCACCCGATGTTGTCCATCTCTGGATGATTCACAATATATTCCAGTCTTTTTTTTATCATCAAACCACGAAAAGTTTAAAAGTCTTTAAGGTTTATGACATCCACACAAATTTGTCTAAGAAGCTTATGGAATGCTTGTTGAACACTAAGGAAATTGTCATAAAGGTTTATAGGCTTATAAATTTTAGTTTTATGTGGATATCGATACAAATGTTTTATCAAATGCGATATTTGTTTTTATTTTTCTATTCTTTTTTTTTTTTGGGGGGGGGGGGGCACCTACTACACTTTGCCTATAACTTATGGCCAAAACTAGAATGATACTAATAGTGATTTCTGTGATTGTGATATGCTTTCAAAATCAAAGCTAAGAGAAAAAAATCTATTAATAAGGTTTTCAATAGAATTTTACATTTTCATCAAAATAAATAAAAAACAATATTAGGCTACATAGAGAGTTTATGTTGTCACACAAAATCAGAGGCGGCCCCCGTCAAAGTCGGATCCCTGTCGGATCCGCCAATTCGCAAGGAATATTCAAACTGTGATTTTGTTTTGATTGTCAAAAGTAATAATGTTTCAAAGATTCATTTGGCGTTGTAAAAAAATGGACGACGGGGGATGGCAGCGAGCAGGGTATGAAACCGGGACCGTCGAGATAATCAGTCCAGCCCGCTAACTGCACGACCAGGCATTGCTGTTAAATTAATAACAAACTAATAGCCTCTTAGTGATAAAGACAACTACCGGATATGTACAATATGTCAGACGAGCGATTTTAGATAATCTTTTGGTATTGATTTGCAATTGAAAAAAAAAAAGAAAAGAACAAGGCATCGAGCTTGTACTTCGGCAACGTCTGCTCGATGTCCCAGCACAGTTACCAACAGAGCTATTGGTATTTTCATTTAAATGGAACTAGAATGAGGATGTATATCTACCTAAATTAAACTTCTGATTTATTACTCTTAAGATCTTTAGGTCTATCTACTAGATATAAATCTAAAATATAAATCTGGAATAATGTAGATGTAATTTAGATAAGATTTATGTAAAAAAAAACAACTAGATAATCTATTAATAGACTGAATGCAATATTAGCCAAAATTTAAAAATAGGGGTAGATTAGTTTTAGTATTTTATAACATTGCAATATTGATCTAGAAATTTGGAAATAAAAAATCTACACTTTAAGTCTACAAATTGAAATTATAGATCTTGATCTAGTCTAAATCATGGCTGCCTGGTCGTGTGGTTTGCGCGCTGGACTGTGTGTATTTTTATGAAAAAATCGCTTGCATAATTTTATAAATTAAACGGTTTACTTTTAGAAAACCAAAAGTAGCCGTTGCATCTAGACTTTTTTAAGCTGCATCGCATGGTGAAACATATTTTTCATTTCTCTTCTAGTTTTCGAGAACTGAGTGTGACAGACGGACATTTTGCACAAATCTAATAGCGGCATTTCCCCTTACCGGGGCCGCTAATAATGACTATCAACAAAGCTTTATCAAAACATGATATCCCATAATTTTAAAGATCTCAGGTTTTTAGAACTTTAAGAATTAAAAAAAAAAAAGAGTCCCAGACTCATGTATTCACTTTAATTTATCAACATTTTGTGCAAGTCACAGTAAACGGAAAACCACAAAGCCCCACAGTTGGGGTTAAAAGGGAAGAAACTACGTATATCTGCATAAGGATTGGAACAAACTAGAATGTGACAGAAAAGATCTTTGGTATTTGTGTTTAAGGAGGAACAACTTGTCTTATAAACTGACAGTAAATATATTAATAAAACAAAGGGAAATAACTGAAGTCTTACGTTGCTGAGAGTCCCCTCCCTTCTTTAGAGTTACAAATGAGCTGAATAGATCGTTTTCCAAACACTTTATTATCTCAGGGTCAGCTGGGGTCAAGAATGTTTCCCTGACTCGGCGCATGTCGTGTTGACCGAATCTAGGTCACGTGTTGACCTCCACTTTCTCTCTGAACACTAATTAATTGACATTCCAAGCTATTGGTCAGTGGTCATAAGACTAACGCTAAGGCGTGTGATCAGCAATCTATTAATTACTTTCGTAAGAAAGTATAAGTTAATAATGTCCAGAGCAAAAAATGTTAAATCTAGTAGGTCTATATAAAAGTTTTATTAAAGGTCAAATTAAGGCATTATACGCGTATGTTACATTTAATGTTAAATATGTTATGAATGGTTGTACTACATTAGAATTCTTTATTGTATTTTTTAAAATAGAAATTCTGTTTTTAATTTCCAAAATCGACCACTGGCGAACAACGGTTATGTACGTGCAGAATGTAACAAAATATGTAGGTCGCAGCTGGGACTGCAGAGCCACGTGAAGTACAGCACCCCTCGTTAATCTTCGGACTCATAGACAAACATATTATTATTATAGATTTTGATATAAAAGTTCATTAAATATTAGGGGGGGGGAATGTCTCAGATACATTGAGCACACTTTTTTATTTTCATTTCTTGAGAAATGAGATCTCGCCTTCTCATATCAGAAAGTGGAAGCGCGGCGGCCGAGCGGTCAAGTGCTTGGCTTCCGAACCAGAGATCCTGGGTTCGAATCCTGGTATAGACTGTGCCTTTTAATTTTGGGATCTTTGGGTGCCTATGTGTCCACCCAGCTTTGATGGGTACCTGGCATTAGTTGGGGAAAAGAAAAGACGGTTGGTCGTTGTGCTGGCCGCATGACACCCCCGTTAGCTGTGGGCAACAGAAACAGATGACCTTTTTACCATCTGCCATATAGATCGCAAGGTCTGAAAGTGGAACTTTACTTTATATCAAAAAGTAGAAGAAGACATTGCCAATAAAAAAAAATAGCAGCTATAAATAGTTTCAAAAATCATAGCAATAATCTATTTTTGTTTATGATTTCCTTAGGAATATTGAAATATTTTTTTTCAAAAAGTAATAGTCATTGTTAGATTTAGATTTTAGTCGAAAATTATGAAAGTCATTGTGCTCTAGCATGAGATTTTTTAAATATTAGGTTAGTTACTTTAAACAATAAAAATTAAGTCTAGATTTAGATCTGGACTATTAGAAATTGTAGAACATTATTTTTATTTTGACTAGATCTGGGAGAAAAAAAAAAACCCAGTAATCCTATATCTTCACTTCTAATTCCTAATTGGCAACATGCGCGATTGCTAACATATTAATCTTGTCCTGTCTATGTATCTGTATTTATAGGTCAGTGGGTTTTTACCTTTCTCTTCCTTGGTGACGTAGTTGTTCAGGTCGTTGATCTTTTCATAAAGCTGCTGCAGGATCTGGTCAAACTCTTCGTACTCCAATTTCAGGTCACTCCTGCTAGAAGCACCGTCCACTACCTCAGCGTTGCTGGTCTTACGACTGGAATGTAAGGAAGATGACTCGGTCAGCTCTCCCGAATGAAGAGATGGTGACTGTGTTATGCCCCCTGACGAAGGCTCCGCGCTGGACTCTCGGCTGGTTTTATCCACCCTGAACTGAGATGACAAGCCGCCCGCATATGGGGTCTGATCGAGATGACGATCCAGAAAATGTCTAGAGTCACTGTCCGATTGACTGCCGGAAGTACTTAACACAGAGCTGGACCGTGACTCGCGAATGCTGTCCAGTTTGTGACAGTCGAAAGTGACCGCATGATTGCTCCCGTGCCCTTCATGAGAAGAGCCGGTGGTCAAGTGGGAGCTTCCCGAAGGAACACTAGGAATATTCGTTTGGTGACCACTGTGGTCGGATTTGCCATCAGCAGGCAGCCAGTTATCGTAAAAGCTGAACCGGTGCCCTGGTTCGTGTGTCACCCCGGGATAGCTCTCAGCAACATCACTAGAGAGTGAAGGAATGTCTGAAGGATGTTCATTGGTGCCTGGAGCTGCCGACTGTTTTGTTTCGATGTACCCATTCTGCAAAACAGTTGGAAACCTCCCCGGCTGATGGCCTTCTGGGAGAATGAAGATCTCCTTGAGATTGTTGTCACTCTTGTTCTGCTTGACCACGCCCGTCTCTTTCTGCTGTGCAGACTCCAGGCTCTGAAGAAGCTTCGAGTGAGCTGAATAGAACCCGTGAAGCTGAGAGTCCCTGGAGGCATTCCCAGAGTCCGTCTGATCGGCATAGAAGGAATGGACCCTTAAGGACTGGCTGGCGAAAGATTTTCGAGATCCGAAAGGAGAGTCGAACGATGACGTATACGTCGTTATTGCTGGGGCCGATTGAGGCGATGTGGGACTTCCAACAGACAAGCGTTCACTGCCATTCCTAGGGTGAGGCAGGGTCGTCGCAACGTTGGACGTGGGGGAAATATCCCTGCAGTTAAACTTGACCAGTTTGGCCTGCATGTTCTCTTTATCCGCAACCACTGGGTTACTTATCTCTACAATACCTCTTCCGCCCCCAGCTTTTTTCTTAGATTTCATGGTCTTCCACAACGCCCGTGTCGGTTTGACCTTTTCACTAGCAGAGCGCCGCAGGGGCGGAGAAAACGAGGAGGGCATAGATAAATGCGCTTCTACCTCTGCTTTTTGCATGGCCCTCTGTACTGCGTCTGGCTCGTCGCTGTATGGAGCAGCCTGACCACTCGATGGAAGGGCAGTGTCTTGCGGGTGGGGCAACTTGGAATCCATGAGCGGACTGTCCCCAGTCTGACTGCCACTGTCCTGGTCAGCAAGAAGGCTGTCATGGCTACTAGCGCGGGTGTCTAGGGGCTTGCTGACGCCCTCAGATGGACTCTGTGGCTCTTTCCTTGACCATCTCCTAGCAGACTTTTGGTACTCCCACCTCTCACTTAAGGCACACAAGTCTTCCTCGTCTTCCTCCTCTTCACTTGTGCCCTAAGAGGGAAAAAAAAAGGAATTACATTAGACAAATATATTAAAACCTGAGAACATAGACTACTACATATTTACATTATCAATACAGACCAATAGACAAGTCAATGAATAGAACAATATAATTTTACAAGGTAGTCCCAATCAAAATATAAAATCACATAACAAGATCAAGATATATTTTTTTTTATCAAACTTAAGTATCAGTCACAGAATGGATCAATGTTTTAAACTGGTTCAGATTCCACCTTAGCTCGGAGAGAAATGAAAGAGTGGCAGTTGGTTATGGTAGTGCTCGGCCAATTTAATGGATGCTTGCGAGACCCCCTTTTAATTTTTTTTCAATAACAACTATTATTATTAATTAGATCATTCTATCAACATTTGTTATACTACATGCATAGGAAGCAACTCAAACGTAATAAGCGCCAGTGGATTAATTAAAGTTATCTCTATCAAGCGATACACTAAGTATGTCCTATATCTTTAAAAGCCTGTAACAAGAGCCATGACTAATAGTGAAATGCTAAATTTAACTTGCTGAGCCTCTGCTAGGCGCGGGGCCCACTTTGGAGCAATCGTTCAAATCACTCTAAGGCCTTCTATGAGGTAGTGGATCAAACACTTTCTATTTATAAACATCACACAAATAACCCCAACCATCAGTTTATAAATAGCATCGATTGTGAATGGTTCGGCCATCTGGTGGTTAGGCGGTTCAGTTTACTGGTGTTTAAGGCAATAGCAATAATCTTCTGGCTCTCTAAGCATTGTAAAGCACATTATGTTAACAAGGTTGTGACGCGGCACTGTGCAACAACTGTATATGGTTGATTATAGGCCTACTGCTACAGGATAATAATAATAATTTTATTTATAAAGCGCTGTTACCAACAAAATGTAGGCTCAAGGCGCTGTAATAACATTACTGGATTTAGTGGGTACCATAGTATACAGTTACTCTTAAAAAAGTTTTAAATAGGTCTTAATGTTCATCTTAAAAGTGGTGTAGCATGTTGGATTGAAAATTATAATCAATATAGAATTCTACAATGACGAAAACGTGTATTAAAGGACATAAGACCAGTGCCGTATTTAAACTTTAAAAGGCCTTAAGCTATTAAAGATATGGGGCCCTTATATTAGGGCCTTTTACAAGTCCAGATATCACATGTCAGTGCTAAATATTTTTGGGGTACCGTAAATTATAGCTTATGTTGCCTATAGTAACTCCAGCCCTGCTTATGACTATAACACACTCCACACACCAATAAAAGAGATGTAGGCTTGCCTAGCATTTAAAACAACACTCGGTCAATAACACTACTATATATAGAGTCAAAACATGTTTAATAATGGATTGTGTAAATATAAAAATCCTATTCATTCTCGGCAGTGTATTGTTTCAACATTTTAACACTAATAAAAATAATAATTGTTTACAACGTTGCAAAACAGCAACAACAACAACAACAAAAGGTACACACTACACACATATTACGACCTGTGACGGCACGCGGCACATCCTTGACCAGCAAAACTTCATGAAAATAAAAATGACCCGCTGTACGCTTCAGGACATTAGCACCAAATAAACAATCACAAATCACATCTCTAACTGTATATCTCGACAGAATTTCCAAATAAAAATACAACACACAATGACTAGAGAGCGGTACAAAACAAGGGGAGGGTGGGGCGCTTGTGAACACACCAATAACATTCAATGATCATCTAATTACACGGCATCCAATTAGCGAAATCTTTTTTTTCCGTGAGAACAGAGGACTTTCGCAACGCTCACTCATTGAGATTGGCTCCACTTTCAAGGCCAAAGGCACTCAATGACCGCCGGAGATACCACTCGAACCGACCGCTGGTCAAGCATCTCTTCTCGCATACGTCGTGTCAGATTGACCACAATAATATGACCAAAGGGCTCCAGGGAGGGGGGTATCCCCTTATTCTTTTTCCCCCCTTTCCCGGCCGGCGATTACATCAACAAGAAGAGAAAGTGAAAAATGAAAGTGGCGTGTGTGACACGGAGTGTGTGTGTGTGTGTGACACGTTGTGTGTGTATGTGTGTAACACGATGTGTGTGTGTGTGTGACATGTGTGTCACACGGTGTGTGCCGTCAACTGTGAATCAAATCGTTGTATGTGTCGGCACGAAGAATTCGTCGCGCTAGGACACGCCGGTCTTGGCCACACAAGCAAAAGAACAAACAACGTACCACGTGACAGACTGTGTGGCAAATTAATAATTATTACGATAATAATAAATAGCAATACCAAGGAGGAGTAGGAGGATTTATATTAAAACGTATTGAACGTTAATTGAGGCAAGTAATGTCTACTTTGCAGACCCAATGCGTTCTTTAATCAATGCTTAGATCTCTCGTGCTAGTGAAACCGGCCGGAAGTTAGCACCGGGAAAGTTGTCCGGAAGTATGAATGACTTGGTAAGTTACCAGTTTTTTTAAAAAGTATCCTGATGGATATAAAATAAGACCAAGAAACGCAAAATAAATACTTAAATGCCTAAATAAAGAATGAGGAATTGGCAATGAGACCCTCAAGTTTACAGCTGAGCGCTCTATCACTGAACCATATTGTCATGTCTTCTGTTGAATTATATATCTATTTTTGTCTTCTTTATTTTTCTTTCATTATAATCGTGTGAATAAAAAAAAAAAGAAAATATTTTGTTGTTAAATACTTAAAAAACAAAAAACAAATCATAACCGTTTCAATTAGTGTTGATCACTCATTGAATTATATTTGTAATAGAACTAGAATAACAATTTAAAAAAAAAAAAGCCTTTATAAAAAAATTTAAAAGGGGCAACGGCCTGAATTGAACTCATGGCTCAAGTCTTCTGATGCTTCTCAAGACAACACGGTAACCACTCTACTAGCGAAGAGCCTAAGATCATGGATGATTGTATAGTTATCTATTGTTTCAATAGTCTCGTCCTATTTTTCGTGTTGTGTTCACAAAGACTCAGACGACGACCTATATAAAGGGGACTAATTCAGCTTATACCACCACCAAGTACAAATTCCTTCCCTTGTTTGAGATACCAAACAAATTATTTACTAATAGTTAATTAACTTATTGTTTAATTTTTATTATTAATTCTTGTCAAGTAAAAACACAAAAACAACAATTGTGCAAAATTCCATCTGGATCCAAGATTTGGTTTGGGAAAAATAACGTGTACAAACTTTGTACCAGACAGAGTGAGTTGATAGAAGCTTTGTAAAAACTAGAACGCCAGTACCAAAACCAAAGTTAATAAAGTTTAGCTTTTGTCTTTAAGGTTATAGTCCTATCTTCTCAACTCAAACGGCTCAATGGGTGTGTAGGCTGATGTCGAGGATATTAATGCTGGCTGATGTCGAGGGATGGGCTTGGAGTTTCTCTAGCAACAGCATGAACGCCCCCTTGCACCGCACGGCCTACAGAACGTGAATGATTTTTTATCTTAGAGCTAGATAGGACCATGGTCAAGTTTCCAGAGTGACCTCAGCCGAGGAGTATCACCCTGGAAACACACCCATACACAGGCATGCGCAAACAAGGCATCGGTTAGGCCTGTACAAAGTACTATACAGTTCATAACATTCGACAAATCTTATGTTCCGAGGGGAAAATAATTAAAATAATAATATTCAAATTTTAAAATTAATGATGTATCGCAAATTCCAATCTCGTCAGGTTTTGAATTCGAGATCTCAAAATGAGAACTTGGTCACCGAGAGTTGAACACTTGGCCATAAGGTCTCATTACCCTAGTAATATTTCTGTTCGATGTAACATACGTTTGAAAAGTACTAGTCTGGGTTCTTTTTTTTTTTTATGGTTGCTTTATATGTCTAAAGAAATGTAGTTATGTAAACTCACGTGAAGTTTTTAAACACAAGACTGGGTTCTTATTTATTTTAAACTTGTTCAAACATTGTATTTCGAAAAAACTAAACTAAATTGGTCTCTTTCCTGTAGAGGTTCGCTTTTCATTGGCTGGTTACTAGTAAATGACAGTTTAAAATATATATACTGAAGATTTGGATTGGGCAAATTGAAGTGGAATTATATATTTTATTATTTTATTTTTATGAAAAGAAAGAAACTTGATACCTCTTACAATAGGTGGTGTGACCAATACAATTCATTCATGTGTTCGTCCATCATTTCAGATGAGGACACGAGCTTCAGATCGAGAGGGGAGGAGGAATGTTGACCAGGCCTGGTGATTGTTCTAAGTGTCCCACATTATTAAACTACTATGATGACCCAGAAGTTATGGAACTGGGTCAACTAGTCTACATCTCTAGTCTACATTCTAGATTTTAGTCTACATCAGATATGAAAGTTGGTAATTAAAAGTTATAGAAATTAAAACAAGAAATACTTTTTTTTTAAAGACAATATCTATTTTACAGCCTATGGGGCGATATATAGATATTTTTTTTAAAAAGGAACTTTTTTACCGCGCCCTATTACCCCAGCCCCGACAGCCTAGAAAACAATCATTGTTAAACGAATGTATGAATCTACTAGACTTCACAATATTCTAATAATATGCCTTTAGATCGAGAGTTAGAAAACGGTGCGCAAAATGTTCCTGAGCATTAATTTATGAAACTCTTGAATGAATGGGGTCTACATGCGGAAATACTGTTCAAGATGAAGTTTTTTTCTAGTCACCTCAATAGATCCTCCAGTTTTAGATATGTGTCGTTACTCGAAGGCCAGTTTGAGAATACAAGCGCTATTTTAAGGAAACACGGACTTCGTGTATCCAGGGCGAGCTAGAGTGAGAACTAGATCTAGATCTACTTGCAAACAGGGACCGACATGCACAGTGTAACAAGGACCACTTGACATGCGCAATGTGAGAATAAGTACTAGTAACAGGAGAGAGAGAGAGAGAGAGAGAGAGAGAGAGAGAGAGAGATGCCGAGAATACTTTGAATTTACCTTCTTCTTGTGCTGGGAGTGTATCTTCATGCCTGCATATTTGTTGAGGGTCTCCAGGCGCCTGTAAGTAGAAAAGTTCAAACTGTAGGTGCACATCAGCGATTTTTAGGCTTACAGTCTCCACCTATGCATATTTAGTAACGGGGCATGTGTTCAGGGTTAATGGGGGGGGGGGGGAATTACATTTCTACAAGGCGTGCTCGGCCCTAAACAGCAGAGACTTCTTAGGTTGTAGTACGATAGGGACATTTAGTCCAAAGTTAATAAGTGTTGCATTTCAACACATTCACCTGATACACACACAACACACACAAACATATATGTGTGTTTATATGTCCCTAGTCTACGTGTATCTATATAATTGTTGTACAGAAGGGTGAAGCTACGGCTCATTAAGGGTCATCATTACCAGACCACTGACTGGAATAAATGTACTCCGTTGTCCACGCCCTGTAACGTCTAAATGGCCTTCTCCTACCACACCCTAAGTGCGATGTTTCGACAGTACATGGTCATATATACATGTCACGTGGTTTGTCAATTAATGTCGTAAGTAGATGGCACTCGTGTCGAGCTCACAGATAAGCACACTGATTGGAATACTATACTCACACACAATAACAAAAGGCGTGGCAGGAGACGCGCACAGTTGACATGTGTAGGTAGATGTCACAGTTGGCATACGTAGGCAGATGTCAACGTGAACTAATGACATTCGACCGAAAACCACGCATAATTACTTCTCGCAACAACAAGACTTCTACGTCGGCTGTGTCCTGATTAAACACAGTTTCACAGTTAACAAAACATTAAATACTGGGAATCCTATGATATATTCTCGTCTGCTGGTCATTTGCGCGCGCACAGGCACTTAAAAACAAATCATAGAATTTATAAAGAAAACGCTACTCAATTAAGGGAACAAATCAAATATCCAAAATGTGTGCATTGAAATGTATATGAAACAATTTCCATCTTCTGTGTCAGATTTTTAAACGTTCAAAAAAAATGTAATCCAATAAAAGAAGAGAAATACTCTCGATCCCCAACGCGTTCTGACATCAAACATGTAAGGAGGGAAAAAAAAGATAATCTCCGAGACAAATCCCTTAAAAGGCTGCAGCTTGAGTAGGCGTGACAACAGAAGTTGGGTAACGTCGAGGTAAAAAATATTTGGCGACAACGGTTCTAAAACAAAGTTGGCATGGTGCAATCATCCAATGATGTCGCTAGTGATCTGTGGGTTTCATCTTGTCATATATGAACGTTTGAACGACTATTTAAAAAAAAAAGTATTAAATAGTCTTATATTTGAAAGGTTTGTTGAAGCTCGGAATTATTGTCCTTATAGCAGAAGAAATTCTTCATTAAGTGGGTAACCTCGATATGGTGTTTGGTTTAAATAGTATTTGGTTTAAATAAGAACAATGGCTTTAATCTAATACAAAAAAAAAGTTAAAAAAAAATCCTTTTAAAATAATAAAGCTTATATAAGGAGAAGAACTCCGCACTTACAACCACATCTCAACAATGTAGAAGTTATTTCCCTTTTTCGACATTAATTAAAATAATTAATTACTATAATTTATTGATTAATCTGTTGATTTTTCTTATTGATTCATGCCAGCGAGTAATTGTGCAAAGTTTAAAGTCAATCCGAGGTGTGGGAGAAATAAAAAAAAATACAGACAGACAGACAGACAGACAGAGTGGGTTGATATAAGCTTTGTAAAAAAAAAAAAGAGAAAAACTGAAGCTAATGAGTTAACAGGCTGGGAGGTTTAGATCATCAAAGAGGACAAAGGACAAGAGGACAAGGAACGAAAGTAGGACATCTAAAAGCTGAGTCAAGTTTCCCCATTCAGACTGCTATCTATTGGTCATCTGTTTTTGTATCTAAGGTTAACGAGGGTGTCATGTGGCTGGCTGGTATCCATTAAGGCTGGGTGGACTCAAAGGCACCCTTCAGATCAATATTTATTATTCACCAAGACCAATTTAAAAAAAAACAAACTAGCTTTGATGAAGGTTGAAGCACAGATTTAATGAAATACTTTATAATTGCTTGATCTATCAAAAGCAAGAGGACAGAGAACGTTGTACTATTCAAAATTTAACAAAAATTTTCAGATGCTCAAAGTCGATTTACACAACAATTAGATCAAAGGGAAGGCATAGAGTTCAGACCTATTTTGTTCTGCTCTCCCTTAGCTTCGAGCTCGGTCTCCCAGTGACTACAACAAGAGTTATGAAAATGCTATAATGTGTGCGTGAATACAACAACATTGTATCACTATTGTGCGACTATTCTATTACTATGATGTCATCGCAATAAGGATTCAAACCTAAAGCCATAGTCGTGTCAGCCATAGCGATAGCCCTCCACCAAGGAGTGAGTGCAATGAAATCGCCCTAAAATATTTATACGTTCTGTTATTTTCCCCCCAAAAAACTGCTTTCAGGGCCGATTACCCTGACCCACATTTGTGCCATTTATCATAATGGACCTTCATTGCTGAGTTACTTCCCTTCTCTCTCTCACCCCAGACCTAACGATTGGACATTGAAAGGACATTGGCATCACAATTACAAGGAACTATTTAGTTGGGATATGGTGAACCTAATAGCTTTTAGAAGTAGAGCATTCTCCTCAACCAGATAAAATGTTACTGGAGAACCTAGTCAACTTGCTGAAACAACGTCTGTGTGGACCGTGTGGATGTGAGTACCGCGTAGTTGTGTGAACCGTGTGGCTGTGTGGACCGTGTGGCTGTGTGGACCGTGTGGCTGTGTGGACCGTGTGGCCTGGAGGCGTCCAAAAGCACTACTGGCCATAGCCAGACGGTTATCAACTTCCCTTGAAAGTGAGGCGTTACTTGATACTATGCTTCCTAGATATGAGAAGTGGTCTACCACGTTAAGGGGCTGTCCATCTACGGTGAACTGTGGGGCAGAGTAGGTTGGGGGACTTCTTGGACGCTTTCACTAAAGATGTCCGCGCTCCATCACGAATAAACAATAACAAAATAGCACCACAAATAGCGATGTACTTGGAAATACAGGTATGGGCAGCATAGAAGAAATGCTTATAGTTTGACAGTGCATTTATCCCGCATGGTGGACGACCGTATGCCAAAGGTAATCTTCTTTGGTGAGATGAAAGGTGGTCGGCTACAAACAGGTGCCCCCAGAAGACCTCTTAGGTGCTAACGTAATTTAAATGACATCGAAGATAGCATCTAGTAGAAGGTGGTTTTCTTAAGAGACGGCTGGAGGTTTTATACAAGGGCCGCGGAGGAAACATTTGAGATCAACAGGAAATCCAGTGACGAGGACAGACGTAAATATTGAAAAGAGAACCTAAATCGACCACCGCCAGACATCAGTTATGTCTGCGCTGGAATTGGCAAAATATGTAGGTCACAGCTGGTGCCGCGTAGCTACCTGAAATACTTTACTCCTCAAACCACTCTCTTAGTAAGGTGATTATTGTTTGTTGCAAACTTACTTTAAAGCGGCGATCTATGAAACGGACTAATTCAGCTTATACCACCACTTCAGCCAAGTACAATTTATTTCCCTTGTTCAAGATAACAAACAAAATAATTAATTACCGATAGTTAATTAGCAAATTGATTATTTTTTTATTGACTTTTGTGGTGTCGGGAAAAAGAAATAATTGTGCAGAATTTCAACTTGATCCGAGGTTGAATACAAACTTTTGACCAGACAGCGTGAGTTGATATAAGCTTTGTAAAACGATTAGGCGGATCTTAAACATGACTGACTTACAAGTAATTCTATGTTGTATCATTTGTCAGAGTATAGTAGGACTTGTAGGCTTTTAATTGTACTCTAGATTTAAATCGTTTAAAAGCCGAGAAGACATTGTCCTACTTTTTAAGAAGACAGAATTTAGATTGTTTAAAAAAAAAAAAAGCAAGAGAGAAATGATCCTAGTTTTGAAGAAGTCAGAACCAGAACCCAACACGCCATGTGAAAGCAGCTGAAAGTAATGGCTATACATAAGTGAATAGCTATCTGAGATGTGTGGGTCTGGTCGATACTTTTTATTGAACCTTTGGGATGGAGTTTAAAACAAAAATCAATAACTAGTCTAGGTGATGAATAGAGCTTCTACAATAGGTCGAGATCGATGCGTTTAGTTTTTTTTTTACTGGTGGTAACCAAAGAGTGGGGAAAAAAAAAGCTGAATGGTTACTAGATCTGGTTCTGGTTGAAAAAGGATGGATTGTGTAAAGAGGAGCAGGGGTGTGTGTGTGTGAGTGTGTGTGCTCGCGCTTGAGTGATATTGTAAGTGGTGAGTAGTTAAAAAGTGTGTCAGATGTGTTAGACCAGCAACAGGTGTGTCGTTCATATTGACCGGGTGTATCAGTTGTATTTGTTAATGATTTGAGTAAAATATTTGTAAAGAATTCATGAATTACCTTCCTTGAAACAAAACCGTCTCTTAATTTGAAAACCAAAAGTGTCAAAGTGAAATGAGAAAATGACTCTAGACAGACTATGTGGTAATAGGAACACGAATATGATCTCGAAGCTAGCTGCATCATCGCTATGTCTACCTAACATCGTCAGGATGAGGTCAAACCAGACCAATCGTTGTAGTTGTAGCCCTAGAAATGACCATCGAGGTCGCAACCTGTGGTCAGTGGAGACCGTGCTCGTTGACAAGTCACATCGTGAAAAGCCTTAGGTTAGGGCTCTCTCTCTCTCTCTCTCTCTCTCTCTCTCTCTCTCTCTCTCTCTCAATCGCAAATTCTTTTTACCAAGCTTATATCAAGTCACTCCGTGTGTCCGTCTTGTAAAAATCTTGTACACACGCTATTTAGATATTTAGATACCCCAGTTCTCCAAATGGTTTACAAAATTGATTGGCCCAAAGCGCATTGAAATTATATAAGCATGAAAGCTGCCTTAAACACAATTAATAAAAATATCTCCAATCACACACATTTATTTATTGTTAGTCTACATCAGTGTTTTCCAAACTTTTTCATTAACGGAACACTTCGCACATTCTCGGTATTTAACGGAACACTTCGCACATTCTCGGTATTTAACGGAACACTTCGCACATTCTCGGTATTTAACGGAAAACTTCGCACATTCTCGGTATTTAACGGAACACTTCGCACATTCTCGGTATTTAACGGAACACTTCGCACATTCTCGGTATTTAACGGAACACTTCGCACATTCTCGGTATTTAACGGAACACTTCGCACATTCTCGGTATTTAACGGAACACTTCGCACATTCTCGGTATTTAACGGAACACTTCGCACATTCTCGGTATTTAACGGAACACTTCGCACATTCTCGGTATTTAACGGAAAACTTTGCTTATTGTTTTTTTTTAGATTAATTTACTTGGTGAAGTACTAGTCAATTGTTCCAGTCGTTCGTGGAACACCTATTCAGGGCTCACGGAACACTAGGGTTCCGCGGAACACAGTTTGGGAAACACTGATCTACAATATTGAAAATTAATGTCAAGTATCAAATATATAATTTTACACAACGGCTCTCAAGAAAATATACGAGGGACTGGTATTTTATCAACAGCCCTGCTACAAGAGAGAAAGTCTTCAGCTGCCTACCTGTTTGTTTGTTGTTTTGTTTTTGTTTTACTCCAGATGAATAGTTAACTTTAGATTAAATGTCAGTCATTGAATTCACGCACTCATCAAATACAGAGATTGAAGATAAAACGCACAGACACTATTGAAGCAGTCTAGTTAACACGATGTCACTCAAACTGGTTTTGTTAGCACAATTCCAAGACCAACGAAAAAATATAATTTAAATAAATTTAAATGCCTAAAGAAAAAAAATACAACTGTCCAGCTAAAAAGGGACGAATGACAGAATACATTTATATATGCCAGTTGGGAATTTGGTTATAAAGGAAAACTATGCCCCCGTGTGTATTTCTGCGTGTCGCATTTATTTAAAGACAGATACGTGGGGGGAAACTTGAAATTTAAACTTATGGCTAAAAGAGGTTCGTCTGCGTGGAAAGAAGGGGAGATAAAAAGAAGGGGGGGGGAGATTAATTTTTTTTTGTCTTTTATTATTGTCTCCCTTTGTTTCGAGGACAGAGTAGATAACTATCGTACCGGGGAAAACAAAAAGGTGTTGCCCTTCCTTACCCCCCCCCCCCAACACAGCCGCCCCTCACCCTAATCTCCAGTTGACAGGCGGAACTGTATGGAAATGTATCATCTGCGTATTTCGTCACGCGCCGCGTGTTGGCGCACTCCCATAGTGTGGGACGGCACCGGAAACTGGCTTCCAACAAAACAAAAACAGAAATGCCTCACTTTTTTGGTTCACCACTGGACGAGGCGACCTCTTTCGAGATACTCAGTAAGCAATGACCTAGCAAGCAAATCTAATGTCACCCAACTCAACAGTTCTTTTTCTCTAATAAACAAAGTATGGCTCTTGGAGATGGCCATTTTTTGAACATTCACTATATCTGGTCGATGAGAAAGATGCTTAGAGAAAAAAAAGTTAGTATAAATTTATAATGCTGTATTGAAGGACATTACAAAGAGAACATTTTTTTTGCGCCTGGTATGTTAAAACCGGTTCTGAACTGTTTGAAAAGTTGGAAATGAGGAAAACATTCCAGGAGCTAGCTCAGGGAGATTACACACGGGGACTTTCTAAAGCTGTAGTGCTAGCGATGAATGCGGTACATGAACGTATCCTACAGTTGACTATAACTTCACGACTCTATAATCTCCAGGTCAACAAACGAAGTCCAATGAAACATGTGAGAATGTCTTGAAGTGACTACAAGAGTTAGAATGAGATGCTACGGAAGGGTCCTAGGTATCGCATACAAAGACCGCATCACAAACGAAGAGATTAGAAACAGGATCACAAAGGCTACAGAGCCCAAACGATGACCTACTAACCACCGCAAAAAAAAAACGCAGACTTAAGCTTTATGGTCATATAAAAAGGTCCTCAGGACATGCAAAAAAAAAAAAATTCCTCGGGGAACAGTACCAGGAACAAAAGAAAAGGCAGAAAGTGATGGGAAGACAAACTAAAAGAATGGACAGGCCTGTCATTGAATGAGATTCTATCCAAGGCTAAATGTAAAGAGGAATGGAGAAACATGGTCCTGTGTGGTGCCCCAACGGTTCAACAGTCTAGGGGATATGTGAAGATGAAAAAGGAGTTAGGTGTGCTAAGTTAATGAAATACAAAAGGAACTGGAATAAACTGTAAGGGCGTCGCTCTATCTGTCTTATAAAAAGCACCCTTCTTTTTTTTTTTAATCCTTCAGCGATACATCCTGGCTGAAAGAGTTACGTATTCATTACAAAGACAGTCCTTGAGACCCACATGTAGAGAAAAACAAGACCACTTAGAATACTTGTTTGTTACTGGCCGAGGAGTAGGTCGTGCAATGTCCGTCAAAATAGCTACTATCTAGGAATAGAGTCTTTTAACGATGATGACGAAGAGGGTGATAATGGCAAATAAATAAAAGATTTAAGCCTCTCGGTCTTGAGATGGAGTTTAATGAAGATAAAGAGGATGATGATGATGGCAATGACGAATGTCCTCCAGGGCGAAGCTGAAAACACAAGTACATCTTACTCCAATCACACATAATTAAATTTAAAAAAATAGAGATTTAATCTCAGGACAGTGGTTTGTAGTCGAGCGCGCTATCCAACAACCCTAATCTTCATGAAGGAAAACTTCCAACCTGAGGTAAAGCGAGGGAGGGGGGGGGGAAATGTCGGTATCGATGCTTACTAGCAATCTAAACGATCGATCATGGACGATTGGTGAAAAAAAAATAAACATGGCTTACCTTGTATTTGTACTATGTAAGACGTCAAGCGTTTCTGTCCAGTCCCACGCACTTGTACTCCACTCTGACCTGACCTACTAAAGTTGACCTCACCGCCTCGCCTGACCGAACGAACAGACCACGCTCTCATCCCACTAAGTGACCCCAAAATGTCCCCTACAAATAATTCACTCAAACTTTTTTTTTCTTTGTGCTGTGATCAAAATACGTCTCTGGCTTTTAGACTCGCGCCTAATGGACCCTCATTCACCAATCGTAAACAAATAACATTTAGCCACGTGATTCTCTATCTCTTCTATACAAAGTACGACCTAATTTTTAATACACAATAGCTATCACGTGACAGTTTTTTTCCGTTGTTTTATCAATATTATCACGTGGCAAAGATGGCCCCACAATCAAGTAAAACACACAATCACCACAATCAAGTAAAACACACAATCACAACAATCCAATCCTTCCCCAACAAAGACTCATCCCATCCCACAATCCAATTGCCGACCAATCACTTGACCACTTACCGAAACAAGGACTTCAAAGAGTCGGCATCCAGAAAGTCATGGTCCCTCTCCACGACACTCAGTTCTACAGGAAACTGACCATCTGTGAACATGAAAGGAAAAGACTGTTACCACTTTGGTGTAGGGTTTACAAATTGCGTCATACATGTAAGCCTTATATTAGGTTAAAAATAAACACACAAAGGGAGATTACAATGTGTAATCAAACAAACAGTCGCCATATGTAGGGTATTAAAAAGATAGTATAAATACTATTCTAGACTATTTACCTTCTATTTTGCACGCAAATAGACTACTACAATAATGACACATACACTAAATTGTCATCTCAAGATCAATGAACCGTAAACACGCACAGTTAGTGCCACAATACATTACAAAAAAATACAAACTAGTGAAACGCCAATAACCCATGAAGTCAATGACCTACTTTGGTATGATAAAAATAGAAACTTTAAAGCCGTCATTTTGTCCTTTAAAATAACAAAAAAGGAACAACAGCCAACAAGAGACGAAAAACAATCCCTGTTTATGGTGAGTATTTTAATAAATACAACCACGTGTAGTCAATTTCTAAAATTATTCATCAAAGGACAAACCAAAATATTTTCAGCAATTTTTTTTTTTGGGTTGGGGGGGGGGTGCATCCATATTCCACGCTACTACAATACAAATTTAAAAAGAACATCTCTTAAAAAGCCAACGAAGCATTACTGCATCTCTAAAAAGTGAAGTAGCAATAATACGTAAAACACTGAACCTTAACTTACAAACACAAGTCTCATAAAAACAATTTAAAATCCATTCTTTCTTAAAGAAGTTGATGGCTTTTTGTAATAGACATTATTTTCACACCCAATAACTAATGTTCTCGTTCTTTAGCCAAATTTAAATTTCTTTTTAGTAATTCTTTTCCCAACGATATACGGTAACAATCAAATTTCTAGGAAAATCGTTAGAGCCGTTTTCGATATCTGTGTCCACCCAGAAGTTTTTTTTTCTTTCCACCCAGAAGTTACCACGAAGTATCGAGGTGAATACAGGTCTTGTAAATAAGACTTTGAATATGGGAGTCACCCGTTTAGCCGACATATTCATTGCTTTTATAAAATACTATGAAAATACTATGACATTTGGGTTTACCCGATTTATTTCAAAAGTTTCCTTCTTCATAAGATACATTGATTTAATTTTTAGGATATTCCCATTGTGGGACATGTTTAACATACAGTACGGTCTCCACCATGATCCAAGGAACATTCATGCCAAACTTTACCAAGATTGGTTTAAACGGTTTTGATTCCTATAAGTAACACAGATACATGCATAATACAAACCTACTCCTAACACTGTGCTTTATATATCACATACTACCTCTAATCCACACTACATATCTAGACCTACTTTGAACTAGAAAGTATCTCAACAGAATGTCGTGAACACTACGGAAGATCTATTAAGAGGTCAAGCTGTACACTTCTGTCCAGGTGCTCCCCTGCATACATTCTACCCACTACCCTCGGTGGGGCTCTACATGGGGACACGTGTTTTGACCTCAGTAGATCGCTGACGGCTTAATGGCAATCAAACTATAAATACCAAATGAGTGAGTGCGTTTGCTGGGAGGCGGAGAAGGGGGAATCACGCGTACAGTAACGGTGGCAGGTACAGGCCAGAGGCAGCGACGTGAACCATAATATCCCTTCTTCACTTGAAGGGCAGCGGCGCAGGTGATACAAAAGTTCTAACCTTGCCCTGCGGCCAAAACCTAATTTGAATATTAGACTCCAACTTACCCAGCCTACAATGAACTACAAGTCTTTCCACCAACCCCAAGCCCCCCGAGGCATTAGCGGCACGCGTCCAGGTGTGCGATGTATTACTTGAGTTCAAATCTTCTCACAGTTGACAGCTACACACAGAAGTGACACCCTAGCGTTGATCTCCCGCGTCCCGGAGTTTGAGATCCCCTCTATGGAAGACAATGGGGAGAAAAACGATACTCACGCACGCGCGCGTACACGCACACACCGAGAGAGCGTGCCAGCTTTAATGGGACAACACAAAGCAGAAGCCACGCTCCGCTGATCACAATTGAAAGTCCGTTCAAGTCCTTTGTCCAGATTTCAAACGCCCTGTTCGTATAGTCCTCCTCTTTCCCCCCCCCCCCCCCCACGTTCCCTTTTCTGTTCTCTGGGGAGATAGGATGTTCATTGTCACAACCTTTATCACGCAAACGTCTGCTGTTGGTGAGTTATTTTATTGATTTCTCTCCAAGTCAACGAAAACATTGGTTGTCCAAATATCAGATTTCGTCATTGGCTCAATGATGTAACAGACACTAGTGGAGTATCTTGGGAAGACACTGGTGGATGACAAAGACAACTGGTGGATGACAAAGACAACTGGTGGACAAAGCAAATGTTGAAAATAACGAAAAAGACTTGGTGGAAAACATGGAATAGACCTTTCTTAATAGCTGGAAAATACCTGATTGAAGACATGGAACAGACCTTTTAGAGGAACTGGAAAAGATCTGATTGAAGACATGGAACATACCTTTTAGAAGAACTGGAAAAGACCTAACGGAAACATGGAACAGACCTTTCGGAACAACTGGAAAAGACCTGATTGAAGACATGGAACAGACCTTTTAGAGGAACTGGAAAAGACCTAACGGAAACATGGAACAGACCTTTCGGAACAACTGGAAAAGACCTGATTGAAGACATGGAACAGACCTTTTAGAAGAACTGGAACATACCTGTTGAACGACATGGAACAGGCCTGGTGGAATCATGGAACAGGTCTGGTGGAATCATGGAACAGGTCTGGTGAACGACATGGAACAGGTCTGGTGGACAAGATGGAAAAGGTCTGGTGGAAACATGGAACAGACCTCGTGGAAGACATGAAATAGACCGAGTGGAACGCAATCATAAACTTTAATTATCGGTTCTAATTCATTCTCTTTCCCACCCCTTCCTATTTTTTTAACAGTTTGGTAATGTGTTTTATTAAGTGCCTGAAAGTTTCATCTTTTTCCAAATAATGCTCTAGTTATTAAAAAAAATTAAAAGATATAAAAGAATTGACAATGATTTCAATGTGTAGTTAAAACATTCGACATGTGGAAACAATTACTCGGTGTAATAGTATATATATATATTAGTCTTATTGTTTTATCAACACACTGTGAATGTATTTTAATTAGCGTTTCAAAATTTGAATACAAAAACATTTTGTATCTGAAAAAAAAAAGACAAAAAAAAAATGAAAACAAAAAGAATGGCTTTAAAACAATTCCATTCGTTGGATGTGGCAACACATGTCAGAGTTGGAGGTTAAAATAAAGGCAAACTAATCCTTTTGTTGCTTTTCTTTTTTGTTTTCAAAGCACCATTCGATACCTTTTATGACGTCACTGTTTGCTCCGCGAAAGGTCACAGTGACTCACATCTCGTCAGGTAAGGAGACAAAAAGCATATCTCAGAAACTATGGTGACGTGGGATCTCTGCGGGAGTCTTTGTCGATACTCTGACCTAATTCAATGTTCCACGTGGGAAAGGGGGCGCGTGAGGGTAGAGCGGGGTGAGTCAACGGAGGTAGATTTCAGTCGATAGAGTTCAGGGTAGAAGCAGCCACCGTGGCTACTCACTCCCGTCATGGCACGTAGGAGGTTTCAAACACAGATCGATACCAACAGGCGATTCCAGATATTTCACAGAACTGCTATCTTTGCCAGGCATTTCCTGAAATTTCATAGTTCATGCGGTTCCAGCAATCTAAGAAACAGTTCTTTCAGAACTTCATCGAGATTCAAACCCGAGACACTTCGGTAGGGAAGAAAGCGCTTTACCAGTCAGCCACAACGTACCGATATTTTAATACTGATTCGAAGGTGAATACCTGGTCGTGCGGTTTGCGCGCTGGATTGTCGTTCGGATTTATCGACGGTCGAGGGTTCAAACCCTGCCCACTCCCATCCCCCGTCGTCCTGCGGGAGGTTTGGACTAGGAAGTAAACTATCTTCAACACTGAAGGAACATCCGAAATATGTAAAACATTTTACAAACAAACATTCAGAACTGATGCGATTACAAAGGGACTTGAACGGTTCCTAGGATGGATTGAAATATTTGATTTTTTTATTTAGCTTTACTATTAATAACCTATTGTGTGTATGTTACATGCCCAAGTCTATGTAATTTCTGTCACATTACCAAGTCTATGTAATCTATTTATGTCCATTGTTAACTCTAAAATTCCTAAAATGAAACCAAATCCAAATTTTTAATCTCTTAATGTAAGGTGCCTTCTGAAATCTCTTTCCAAATGCATATAAAATGGAATAAAAACTGTCTGGATCTAGCCCAGGCCATTCACCTCAGCCATAACTTTCCTACCAGACTTTCGGAATCAATCTGAACCCCTGATATAAATAAATGATCCCATAATAGCATTGAATCACTTCGTTCCGGAATCGAGTGAATAAGACGCAGATCTGTCTAGTCAGAGGTACAGTTGTTTTCAGTGCTATGTCACGCTATTGTTAATCTTAAGTGGCGTGGTCTGTAGTGGTGCTGTAAATAGGGTCAGTGCTATGTCACGCTATTCCTAATCTTGAGTGGCGTGGTCAGTAGGGGTGTTGTACATAGGGTCAGTGCTATGTCACGCTATTCCTAATCTTGAGTGGCGTGGTCAGTAGGGGTGTTGTACATAGGGTCAGTGCTATGTCACGCTATTCCTAATCTTGAGTGGCGTGGTCTGTAGGGGTGCTGTACATAGGGTCAGTGCTATGTCACGCTATTCCTAATCTTGAGTGGCGTGGTCAGTAGGGGTGTTGTACATAGGGTCAGTGCTATGTCACGCTATTCCTAATCTTGAGTGGAGTGGTCTGTAGGGGTGCTGTACATAGGGTCAGTGCTATGTCACGCTATTCCTAATCTTGAGTGGAGTGGTCTGTAGGGGTGCTGTACATAGGGTCAGTGCTATGTCACGCTATTCCTAATCTTGAGTGGCGTGGTCAGTAGGGGTGTTGTACATAGGGTCAGTGCTATGTCACGCTATTCCTAATCTTGAGTGGAGTGGTCTGTAGGGGTGCTGTACATAGGGTCAGTGCTATGTCACGCTATTCCTAATCTTGAGTGGCGTGGTCAGTAGGGGTGTTGTACATAGGGTCAGTGCTATGTCACGCTATTGCTAATCTTGAGTGGCGTGGTCAGTAGGGGTGCTGTACATAGGGTCAGTGCTATGTCACGCTATTCCTAATCTTGAGTGGCGTGGTCAGTAGGGGTGTTGTACATAGGGTCAGTACTATGTCACGCTATTGCTAATCTTGAGTGGCCGGATCTGTAGGGGTGTTGTACATAGAGTCAGCGGCATTGCTGTGTTAACTACACCTAGCTAATTACAAGCATTTGCTAAATACATTAATGGTCCACGCACACACACACACACTAACCTGCAAACACGAAAAAGCACACACACACAAACAGACCTGCAAACATGAACAAAAGCACACACACACACACACACACACATAGTATAAATATTTTCTGGGTTAGGAAGTTAAGGAGTTGGAGGAGCTAGTTGTTCATCTGAAATGAAGGGCAGGAGCTAAATGTCTGGCAAATGTTAGGTGATCATTGAGAAGAATTGTTCCTAACAGTCAAAATTGAGTGGCGATTCTTGCCCCACCCCTCCCCATTCCACCGCCACCACCACCAACTCTTCTTGTTCCTCGATAGTTGGAAACAATGTTGCAGTGGGTCACAACTCGACGTTTCCTTCCTCTGGAACCAACCTCGTCTCGATGTTTCCTTCCTCTGGCACCAACCTCGTCTCGATGTTTCCTTCCTCTGGCACCAACCTCGTCTCTATGTTTCCTTCCTCTGGAACCAACCTCGTCTCGATGTTTCCTTCCTCTGGCACCAACCTCGTCTCGATGTTTCCTTCCTCTGGAACCAACCTCGTCTCGATGTTTCCTTCCTCTGGCACCAACCTCGTCTCTATGTTTCCTTCCTCTGGAACCAACCTCGTCTCGATGTTTCCTTCCTCTGGCACCAACCTCGTCTCGATGTTTCCTTCCTCTGGCACCAACCTCGTCTCTATGTTTCCTTCCTCTGGAACCAACCTCGTCTCGATGTTTCCTTCCTCTGGCACCAACCTCGTCTCGATGTTTCCTTCCTCTGGAACCAACCTCGTCTCGATGTTTCCTTCCTCTGGCACCAACCTCGTCTCTATGTTTCCTTCCTCTGGCACCAACCTCGTCTCGATGTTTCCTTCCTCTGGAACCAACCTCGTCTCGATGTTTCCTTCCTCTGGCACCAACCTCGTCTCGATGTTTCCTTCCTCTGGAACCAACCTCGTCTCGATGTTTCCTTCCTCTGGCACCAACCTCGTCTCGATGTTTCCTTCCTCTGGCACCAACCTCGTCTCGATGTTTCCTTCCTCTGGAACCAACCTCGTCTCGATGTTTCCTTCCTCTGGAACCAACCTCGTCTCGATGTTTCCTTCCTCTGGCACCATCCTCGTCTCGATGTTTCCTTCCTCTGGAACCAACCTCGTCTCGATGTTTCCTTCCTCTGGAACCAACCTCGTCTCGATGTTTCCTTCCTCTGGCACCAACCTCGTCTCGATGTTTCCTTCCTCTGGCACCAACCTCGTCTCGATGTTTCCTTCCTCTGGCACCAACCTTGTCTGGATGTTTGCATCCTCTGGCATCAGTCTACCATTTTTAAAATCCAAGATCTTGGTAAAAATGTTTACTCGCTACTATATCTACCCCGATCTTGAAATGTCCATAATTTACAATTTCATTCCGAATATAGATGTGTTTAGTGTCCACATATAGCTGTAATTTAAGAGGTCTACTTCAACGACCAAATTTAGAACTCAAAATAATTTAACATATTTTGCTTAACAGTTCATTACTTCTAGTGATAACAATATATAATGTCGAATATTCAAAATATCCTTTACGAGAAAAGGGAAACCTTAGTACAATTGGTAATGAGGATTAATGATTATTGATGCCCTCGTATGCAACACTTTGCAAGCCTGCCTCTTACTTTCGCAGTACAAAATCGGTCGTTTTAGGTCTGTTTGTTTACACCGTTACGTCATAGCGAGGACAATCTACCCTGATGAACGAATTTCCCATAACTCTCGCAAATGATTTTTCAGCGTCCTCATGTCGCAGTCATCTCCCTTATCGACACGCTGGTTTCCATGGTAACCGCTTGTCAACCAATAATGAAAGTCAGAAAAAAACAAAGCACGTGAAGTAACAAGCAACAAGACATTTTTCTCCCACAAGACCATTTTGTTTTCTTCAGTAGATGACAGTAATGGTAATCGATTCCAATCATTTTATCATATTCCTTTCTATATAGAATAATTCTACGATCCACAACCAACGCTTAATCTGACATAAATGACTGTGCAGAAAAAAAAGTACTTCCTGAAAGCAATACAGGGGTGGCACCAACTAGGTGGGCTCTCACAGTACAGAGCCTTGACGCTTATAAAGGAGTTACAAAGAATTTTGTTTTCTTTTAACCAGAATCTGCGCTAACAATAATAACGAGAACGCGCTTATATTACGCTGTAAGCTCACGGCGCTTTGAGAACATTAAAAAAAAAATGAAAAACGGCTAAAGTGGCAAACCAATTTTAAGTTTTGGAAAGATACGTCTAAAGACCTTTCTTGAACGTAGAGATAATTGGGCATTTGACAATGACAAAGTTCCGCTTTCAGACCTTGTGGTCTATTGGGCAGATGATGTAAAGGTCATCTGATTCTGTGGCCTACGCTTAACGAGAGTGTCATATGGCCAGCACAACGACCAACCGCCTTTACTTTTCCCTAACTAATGTCAGGTACACATTAGAGCTGGGTGGACTCAGAGGCGCCCAAGGATCCCGAAATATAAATCCCAGTCTTCACCAGGATTCGAACCCGGGACCCCCAGTTCAGAAACCAAGCGCCCTATAGCTCAGCCACCGCACCTCCTGACAATGGAAAACGAGTTCAATATTTTTAACCCGTGTTCTAAAAAAGCCCTCAGACAAAAATGCCTTGAGTGCAAACTAACCAGAAATGACGACCTTTTTTTTTATTTAGACAATTTCACATGCTTAAGATGTATAGACACATTTAAGACATGCAGCCACATCATGAGGTGTACACATTGGTACAATATAATGAAACATAACAGAGAACCAGAAATTTTGATAAAATGAAGATATATATAACTGTCATGTGAACTCAACCTAAAGCAGTATTAAATTGTGCGGACATATCTAACTAGCTAACTAGCTCAAGACAATAAAAAAAGAAAAAACATGAAGACACTCAAGACATGTGGTAAAAAGTGTAAACACACAAGACATGTAGATAATACACGTAGACAGACAAGACATGTAGATAAAACATGTAAATACACAAGACATGTAAACACACAAGACATGTAAACACACAAGACATGTAAGCACACAAGACATGTAAACACACAAGACATGTAAACACACAAGACATGTAAACAAATTAATTGACGCCGCCACACTTCAACACAGCCATAATAAATGCAAACGCACGCTAAAACACCCAGAGAAATATTTAAGACATGTAGACACAATTCAAGACATGTGAGCCCACTCAAGTCAAATGCATGCTAAGTGGGATGGGCTGTACTCACCCTCAAACATCTGGGCATACTGCGGGAAACCGGCTGCCCTCAGCCACTTCAGGGCCTCGATGGCCTCGAGTTCTGTAAAGACAAAAAACATGGGAAACCGATTAGGTCAGAGGCTAATATGTGTGTTTACAATGTGTGTGTGTATGTGTGTTCGCTTGTGGTGTCAGATGCGCTAGTTAAGAGAATGGTTACTAAATAATTACACATGTGTTCAGCTAGGTCTGCTGTTTTAATGCGTGTGTGTGCGTGTGATGAAGGGTGTGTAGGTTGCTATATGCGTGCATATGGAGAGGTAAGGACAAAAGATTCAAATAAGAACGGTAGAGAAAGAGAGAGAGAAAAAAAAAAGAAACAATACTAAACATGTTTGATGTGTAAGTGTTTGTATGTATGTGTGTGTGTGTGTGGGGGGGGGGGGGTTGAGATTGAAAAACAAACAAAAACAAGCGATAAAAGAACACTTTTTAAAACCAAGGCTTAAGGCGAATAATCTCTAATTACTAACATTTATATGAAAATTACTGGGTTTAGCCCCATTTATGCTATATGAAATAAAATTAATGAATTAGTACTAATTGATTAACTAAATAGGCTAATTTTTGGATTAATTCGTGTATTGTTATTGACTATGTATAATTATGCGAAATTTCAACTTCATCCGAGCATGAAAATTGGGAGGAAAAAAACGTCAGAATGTAATAAGGGGACTAAATTCATATATATATATATATATATATATATATATATATATATATATATATATTTATATCCACATCTCTCGTTAAGTAGCATTTATTCCCCTTATTTCGAAATCAAACAAATAATAACTAGTTGTTTATTTTTGTTGTATTGATTCATGCCTTGTCAGACTCAATGAAAAATTGTTTTCACCTGGAAGAAAAAAAAACCTGTTCAAACTTTATACCAGGCAGACAGAGCGAGTGAATATAAGCTTTGTAAAGAAATGTAAGAGGGAGGACAATTAGATCACTCATGTCTGTCTACGAGATCTGAAAATAATATTGAGAGATATCTGTGCTTTTCCTTCACCCAACATACTTTAAAAAAAAATAAATATTTTATTTCGCTTGTTTTAGTATTTAGTGTTAGTATCGTTTCCAGGTTCAACGACGCCTCGATATTTCGAACAGTGGTATCGATACTAAGAGGTTAGATTACATTAGTCGAAAACGGCGACTCAAAAGTAAGAAATACATTTATATTCGACGATTTTACATAACTGAGTCATCCGACTGCATAGTGGGAAAAAAAAACAGCTCCACACACTCCACTGTATATATCCTTACACAATGGACCCTATCCATACAGATAATCAAGGGTCCTCAAATAGTCACCTTCACATTCAACGTGTCCATGTAATTTTGAAAATAGAAAACTAGATTTGGGCTGGGAAGATACACTTGGACGACAATCCCCCTCTTTCTACTAGAATAGTTATATGTTATAGTAAAGCTCCCCTTTCAGACCTTGCATCTATAGAGCAGACGATGTTAAGGTCATCTGTTTCATTGGCCAACGGTTAACGAGCAGGGTGTCATGAGGACAGCGCAACGACCAACCGCCATAAAAATGCCAAAATTCAAAATCCATGTCTTCACTGAGATTCAAACCCGGGACCCAAAGTTCGGAAAACCAAGTGCTTTATCACTCAGCCACCGAGCCCACCATTATACGTTATAGCCCTTTTGTAATTCACAATCGAAGTTAGGTCAGTGCGTCCATTAACTGCGGCACGCCACTTGCAAGTTCGGTCTTCGATCACTAGATCAATGTTACTGACTGCACCGATTTGCTTCTGCAGATACCTTTCCCTTTTTTTTTTTTATCTAACATAATGTTAATGTCCGTTTAACCTTTCAAGCATAGAGTCTACCCAGAAACTCGGATAGTGAAGGCCTAGTCAGTATAAATGTGTGTGCGAGAGAGAGAGAGAAAGAGAGAAAGAGAGAGAGAGAGAGAGAGAGAGAGAGATTGTCTAATTGGGCTAAGGCGGGTGAGGAATCAGAGGGAGCAACAATCATGAATGAAATCCAAGAGGAAGCAATCTATCACCCCCCACGCTCTCCCCTCTCCCCAATATTCTGACTCACGCTAGTACATTTATCTCCCTTTGGGGGGGTGAATCTCGTGAGATGTGCGTGGGCGCCGAGGAACAGACTAAGGGTAGTGTTGTTTTTTTTTAAAACGCGGCAATAAAATGGGGGAGGGGGTGCAATCAGGCAGCAGACACCCTTACATTCTGTGAATGAGCAAAGTTTGTATTTTTAGAAACTCATTGTTTTTCCTGCTTGGGCAGCAACTTGACAAACGCGCGTGCAGTATGCGAGTGTGAATGAATGAATGTGTGAATGAAAGCATGTGTGTGTGTGTGTTGTGTGTGCCCGCAAATTTTAATTGGCTGAGTTGACGTACGTATGATACATGTTTGATAAAATAAGCCTTATCAAGAGATAATCACACTAATTAGTTATATTTTCTTTTACTTCAACCTGGCTTTAATTCAAACAAGTTTCCATAGGGGCTATTTGTTAGCATGTTAATTTTAAAAAAGGAGGGGGGGGGAATAATGGGGGGGGGGGGAGGGCAAAATTGTAGCTGTTTGTGAAATATTATATTCGGAATTAAATTACCAAAAAAAAAAATAGATTGAAAATGACTTTTAAAAATCGATCATTTGTCGATCATTTTACTTCTTCCAATCGAATTTGTTTTGATTGAAAATAACGAAAGTCAAATCTTCGTTATTCGTGATCAAATATCTCTGTAACAAATTGAAACTTCTATTCATCAAATTTGACACAAATGGATTTCCATACTTTAAAAAACACTTCACTAATGCGCTGTTTGCCAAACAGAACCCCCAAGCCAACTTTTTTAGTGACCAAACAAAAACTCCAAACAATGCACAAACTCAGGAAGAAGCATTATATATCAATGTAATTGATGATCGGGCGCCACCATTATAGAGAGAAAGGGGAAAAAAAAACACTCAAACTTTGGATGCTACGAATGACCGTGTGTATCAGATTTTCATAAAACGGCGCTGACTCGTCTCTGTTCTCCTCTTTTGTTATCTACCTTCACCCGAGGAGGTTACGTGTGTCCAAACACCAAAAAAACAACGTCACTGTGAACACAGTGTCAGCAGGTCAATGGACGAAGCGAAAGTCCAACTTAGTTGTTTAAAACTGTTTCATTTCTAAAGAAAGTCAAAAGTCAACATTTTTTGTTTTGTTTCCCGTCACAACGCAGACGTGCTAGTTTAGGAAACTAATCCGAGATCAAGTTAATCGCAGTAATCTAATCCTTGTTTACCTATTTATCTTCTATAGTTTTGGAATTTAAATTCAACACAATTTTTGTTCAAGATAAGTTGTCAACATTAGAAAAAGGTAACAGATATATATATATCAGACAGACGAGAAATGAAAGGGGAGAATAAGGAGAGTAAAAACGATCATGTCAAAAGGGAGAAAGACAAAGGGGGGTGATGGAGAGAGAGCTGTGTGATTAGAAAAAGAGAAATAAAACAATCCCATGCGCTATAAAGAAATTTCATTTTGTCCTCTAAACGATACTTGTCCAATATTATGCGTGTATTGTTTGTTGTGACCTACATATTTTGCCACATCCGGGGCAAGCATAACAACGGGAAATACTGCATTCCTCATTAATCTTCGGACTCGAAGACAAGCCTTATTATTGGGGTTTATTGTAAATTGTGTGAATTTTTTTTTCAGATGTAAAATATGCTTATGTATAAGGTTGTGGCTCTGGTAGTTGAACTATGTACTAATCGTTCAGTTCAAAATTATTATAAATCATTTATATATGTAATTGTATGTAGATCGACATGCGTTTGTAAATTTCTGACAGAGAGTAGATTAATGGTATACATGTGCAAATATTCAGAGGAGAAATCAACTAGAGTCTGAACGAGATTAACCACACTCAATTTTACGATGTATTTAGTTTTAGATTGTCTGTTACTATTTTGGTGGACCTGTTTTACATAATTATTTTATACAGCTTTTTGTTTTGTTAAAATTAACAGCGATCATAAGAGTATGTTATATACACAAGCTCTGAATGAAGTTTTAATCCAAGCAGTTGATGTCCATTCTAAAACGTTCACAAGCAATCCTCCATAATGATTTATTAGCAATAAACGACTGAGTGAAATGTACATTTGATAGGTCGAGTCAACTATGATGTAGACCTAGACCTACCAGACTTTTTCTATTACCCTGGAATGCGCCTAGTTTGAAACAACGCACTCCGTTACACCTCTGCAAGTAACGTAAGACCAACGAGACTCGAAAGGTCAGAGGTTGCCATGCACACTAACTGCGCTACGGTAAAGGGTGCTGAAAAGAAAATGGAAGTTGTTTGTTTCGTTCCTTTTCATCTTTTTTAAGTAAACGTGATATCGTTGCTATAGTATTCCCCACCCCAGTCATGAAACCTTTCAAAAATCGTACTCGAGTCTAGGCTGTTGAAATTATAAAAGCGTGCAGTTGAGTGAGAATAGCTTCTTATTACAGACTCGGCACCAAATCTTGAGATTTTAGTACATTTTCCATGTTTTGGACGTTCGTTTAGGATTGAAGATTATTACATCCCAGCCCGAACCTCCCGCAGAAACGGCGGAAGGGGGGGTAGCCGGGGGGGGGGCAAGTTTCGAACTCAGGACCATCGCGACGACAGTCCAGAGCGCCTGCCACACGACCAGGCGGCCATCCAGGAACAGGGTTGGGGGGTGGGGGACTAACCCAACAACATAGGACAAATAGAAGAAATGGTAGCAATTAATTTCCAAAAACAAACAAACAAAATTAAATAAAATTTACTTTCAGACTAGCAAACCAATTTGTGTGTATGAGGCCGCTTCAAAAAAAACAAAAAAAAACTTAGTTGCCCTAGTGTAAGTAAACGAATTCACTGCGAACCCCGACAGCACCAGTTTATTTTTCTGTCACATGACATGATGGTTGGCGTTCAACTCGTGTCTACGTAAACAGAACCTTTAATGTCCATTAGTTAGGGGGACATAACTGCCATAATGTCTCGATGTTTATCTCCCCACAGCCGACACGAAACAATATATATATAGAGAGAGAGTATATCTTTTTAAACGTTTGAACTGCGTGAAGATCAAAGACAAGACAAAGTCACGTGACACAATTCACGTTAACATCGACATAGAAGGGTTTATAACGTTATGGCCCCAGGACTCAAATCAAAACAAGAGTTTTATTTTTTTTTTAAAGGCTGGGGGGAGGGGGGAAGATGAATAAAAAAAAGACATTGACAACGCGTAAATACTTATATTTGTTTGTCTCTACAGAAAGACCAACTTTGCTTCTGGGAATAATTTGTGACTTGATAACAAAATGTCAGCAACGATAAACCCCTTGCATTAAATATATTAACCTACGGGGGTTGGGGGGGGGATGGCGGCCGAATCCACCCAGTTCTAGAGAGTGCCTCTGATATTCACTTGAAATTTTTAAAATGTTGTTATATTTAAGTATATCAATTATAAATGACATGTATATTTGTGTACATTTGTTTTACTTGATATTTTTTTATAACTCATCTTTGTTGAAGTCAAGAACGTCTGGGAAGATCTTAAAAAAAAAAAGGGGGGGGGGGTAGGCCCATTAACTCCGCATGGGCGAAAATCATCAGCTACCTTCTCTCCCCTCACCCCACCACTGAGATTTGCTGCATGGCTTAAAACTTGTCAACGGTGTACGGAGACGTCCATAGATATAATAAAGGAGAGATGGGAATCTGAATCAACACCGAACCCCCCACAGGTTGTGAAGTCCTGCGGTTTATAGACAATAAATCAACTTATTTATGAAAAGCATCGTCAACACTGACACCGTTCTAGACCCTTCGACCCCCAACATACCTAGAAGTATCTCGTCCACAGGGAGCATTCGCCTCGTTAGGTGGGTGTCAGCTCACTGGATGCATTACTTCCGGTCAAGAGAACTCTCCTATCTGAAGGAAAGCGTGATTTTCCTATCTGAAGGAAAGCGTGCTTTTTCATTTCAGGTGATATTTTTTTACAATACACCGCACAGCTTTAAATCCACATGGATACATAATAAGGCAGAACATTTTTGTAATCCACACACAAATCAAGAAAATGTCCTCCAGGAAAACAAATATATTCCAGATCTAGAACTTGTCAAATTTGTTATGCCAGTTCTTAGATGTCACATTAAAATCTTAAGAATTAAAAAACAAAACTCTAAAAATCAAAATTTGAATGTAAAAGATACAACGAAACAAATATCAATAACTTTTTTTTTGGCATCCTCGTTTTCTTATCTCTTGCGCACCGACCAGAACTGTCTGCACAGGAAAGAAGATATGCAGGCGAGGTGTCATATTGGACACATCTGACGTGAGTACACAGGAAACTACACACCTCACACGCGTACACCCACACAACGAGCCATAACGCGAAAAAAAAACAACCCAACTAAATCACCTGTTGCTCCTGACTAGATTTTTTATTACGTACTAGTTCGTACGGTGACATATGTCGACTAACTTAACGGGACCGGCTACCACACTGCCAGGAACCGCAACTCATGCTGTGACTCACTAAATGCTTGTGGTGACTTTCTGAATGTATAATTAAAGTAAATGGGCGGTAACTCCGTGGTCTGCACGGTATTGCGGTAAGAGCAAAAAAAAAAAGTAGGGTGACATGCTTTAGGGGCGTGAGAAGGGGGCGTTAGTAGATGTACGCTGAGCACAGTCAAGTGGCTAAAGGTTGATGGGGGTGGGGGGAGCCAGACCAACGACTGGAATTTTTCGGTGATTCTAGGCAATTAATATCACACGGAAAGCAGAATTCGGTTATTTCCTATGTTTGTGTACGTTTGCGGTTTTGTGGTTCAAACTGCGGGACAAGGACAGTTGGGTCACAAAGGTCAATAGTCCCAATCTTCTACACCAGTGTTTCCCAAAGTAGGGTACGCGTTGTACGGGAAGATTGTGGAGGGGGTACGCGTTGTACGGGAAGATTGTGGAGGGGGTACGCGTTGTACGGGAAGATTGTGGAGGGGGTACGCGTTGTACGGGAAGATTGTGGAGGGGGTACGCGTTGTACGGGAAGATTGTGGAGGGGTACGCGTTGTACGGGAAGATTGTGGAGGGGGTACGCGTTGTACGGGAAGATTGTGGAGGGGTACGCGTTGTATGGGAAGATTGTGGAGGGGGTACGCGTTGCACCTCATTAACTCTGCTGATTTTTTTAAATACCCATTTAGTATGTTCTATTCATAAATAAAGGTGTGGGGACGGGGCGAGGGGTACTCAGCATTTCAAAAATTGTAAGAGGGGTACACAGAGGTCAAACGTTTGGGATACACTGTTCTACACACAACCCTTCTCTAGTGTACTCCCTTTGTTTTATTGGTAAGTACGCCCCGATTCGCCCCACACAATAGACAACCTTGACACAATGTTTTGTGTTTTCAATAAGCAGTAGGCCTACTTCAGCGGAGCATATATTCACAATGCAGGTCGAATATGAATGTGATGTCCCTGTATGAAGTCCACAATGCGGGCGACATTTGGGTCTGAGGCTTTGCGGTGTCAGCGGATCTGACCGCAAAGAAGTTGAAAGGGTTGACTCGAGGGACTGCTGTCGAAAAAAGGCTTACGAATATGTCCTAGAGCTGAGGGGGGTGCGAAAGCGTAATGACTTGCAAGGCCGCCAAAAACCGGTGTCCAACAAAAAAAAAGTGTTTTAAAGAAACTACAATGAGAGGTGTCGAGAGAAAAGGGACGGGCGTGTAATAAAGAGAGAAAGAGAGAGAAAGAGAGAGAAAGAAAAAAGAAAAGAGAGAGAGCGAAAGAGACAAAAAAGAGAGAAGAGATAGAAAGAGAGGGACGGAAAAAATAGAGAGAGAGAGAGGGAGAGAGAGAGAAATAAAGAGAAAAACAAAAAAAAACAAAAGACAGCAACTGAATGAGAGAGAGAGAGAGAGAGAGTGAGAAGGAGAATGAAGAAAGACGGTAAAAACTTTGAAAGAGATAAAACGGAAAGTCAAATAAGAAAAAAAAAAAAGAATGGAAAAGAAAGAAAAGAGAGAAAAAGTGCGAAATGAAACTAGAAGGAGAGAGAGAGAGACCACGTGACAAGTAGAATGTGGCACGCGGGCAGGTTGAAGTCTCTCACTAGTCCTCAGAGGCGGCGACACCTAAACACTGCTTCTCAGACTTGTAGCCATCAGAACTGTCAGCTGTGGTGAAGGCAGACACATGTCAATGACAGGGGAAGATGTCATGTCTATATGACTAATCCGAAGCGACTCACAGAGACAGTAAGCCCCGGAAGCTAACCGGATTTGTATTGATACCAGCGACCTCTAGCCTGAAAGATCTTCAGTGCTAAAAGTTACGAGACAACTTACTATTCTTGGCCATACGTGTATTAAGAATAATCCCCCTTCAGTTAGCCTTAGTCAATCTTTTTTTTACAGAGCATCTATCCATTCACTCTGTCTGTCTGTCTGTCTGTCTAGTATGGTACACAATTTCTCCCACATCTATTGTCAAAGTCAGTTGGAAATTTATGTTTTTATTGTACCTAACAAAATATGAATCATGTCACTATTAAATTAACGAATAAGTCCATCAAATTTTTAAAAATTAATTATTTAGTTTGATATCAAAAAAGGGAAATAAATTATACATTATTGATATATATAATGTGGAGTTCTTCCCTCAGATGACTCTCTCTCTTGTTAAAGTATTTTTACATTTTGCTTCTTTATCATAAACATTAACGAAATCTTAACCATATTAACAATTTCAAATTATATCCTAGGTTGTTAAGGACTCAGTGGTGATGTTTCATAGGTTGGTGGTGGTGAAACGTGGCTGGCACAACTTTCTCCAAGCATCCATGAGACCCAACCCACGCGAGAATTGAGACACTCGAGGCTTGTGATGACACCACCCAGCCACTCTAACAGATAAGTCGAAACCATAACGTTACAGCATGGGCTACATGTAGGCTACCGAAACATTGACTCTATGTTTGTCATGACTAGATCTGGGTTTTTATTGGGGCTTGGTTGAATTAAAGTGACTACATTGGACATTAACAAAACATTGACCCTATGGATAGTCATAACTAGATCTGTGTTTTTACTGGGACTTGGTCGAAATCAAAAGATTTTAAAAGTGTCTATATTGACCAAAACATTGACCCCATGTTTATTGCTACTTGATTTTTGGTCTGGGCCGAGCGAAAATCGCAAAGTTCTATAATTAGAGGTTATTTTATGAAAATATTGACAATGTGTGTTTATGAGTACTGAGATCTAAGTTTTGTACTTTTAAAACATCGACATTGAAAGATGACATTTATCCAAACACAGTCATCAACAGTAATGACTCAACGTGTTGCCCCTATAGCACGTCACAAGCATCGAACCAGATGTGTTCATTATGTGTTGGCCTGATTTTAAATAGAGAGAGATCTAGAGCAAGTGTGAGAGCTTCAATTGCCCCAGCTACATGTTTAAAAACACAGACTGTGCACGAGCTAACCCGCCTCAACAAGTGGCCTAACTACAGACTTCTTGGCCCAACCACAGCCCCTGTGGCCCTACCACAACCTCCGTGGCCTAAATATAGACTTCTCGGCCCAACGATAAATATATAAGCACTGGCCACCCTCTTGTAGAAACAAAGTTTAGCAATGTTGTACTACACTTGTTGAGGCGGGTTAGCTCGGGCTGTACAGTGGAAGGGAGATAAATAGCCGTGGTGACTTAATGATGCGGTAAAACGGTGAGTGGGCGAGTAGTGAAATGTATCAATAATTGTGTGCCTCATTGGCACGTTTTAAGTACGGAAATATAAAGGGCAATCTGTTTTAGGGCAATCTGTTTTAGGGCAATTTGTTTTAGGGCAATTTGTTTTAGGGCAATCTGTTTTAGGGCAATTTGTTTTAGGGCAATTTGTTTTAGGGCAATCTGTTTTAGGGCAATTTGTTTTAGGGCAATTTGTTTTAGGGCAATCTGTTTTAGGGCAAATCTGTTTTAGGGCAATCTGTTTTAGGGCAATTTGTTTTAGGGCAATTTGTTTTAGGGCAATCTGTTTTAGGGTCTTCACGGGCGAGGAAGAGAACGCAGTGATATTGGTGACAGTGGTTTGAAGGGGTGGAAAAAAAAAGGGGGGGGGGTTATGACAGCGTTGATGATAGCTTCATTCTACAGCATCAACTTTGCCAACAGAAAGTATTCATGACAGACTGTGCCGGCCTGTGTGCGTGAGTGAATTCTGAGAGGCCGGGGGGGTGGCTAAAAGTGTGTGACACAAGTGTGAGCGCTGTTGACACGTGCTGTACGTGGGTGAGTCATGCCGGGTAAACTTCCAGCGCACGTTCATCATTTCCACAATCTTTCCTCAGCTCAATCCCCACCCCCATCAAACACACACACACATCAAACCACACACACAGACCTTTGCATCTTCCCCCCCCCCCCAAACTCTGATCTTCGTGAGGGACTCTAGGTGTTGCACTGGGGGGGGGGGGGTGAACAAGAGAGTTAACGAGAGAGGAACAAGTGGTCTGTCCGTGGTCAAGGGTGACTGAGTGCTGTGGTCAATGGCAGTGTAAACAGTTCATCTTCTTCAACCAAGACACAGAAATAATATTCATAGCGTAGTGATGAATAAAACAAAATGAGCTTATCTTATAGCCTGGACAATGTTATACTGATAATATTACAATGTCCCCCACAAGTTGTGTACTATTCTTTTAATTCGGGTTTTGTTTTTAGTTGTCTTCTGTTTGGTTTTGTTTTTAGTTGTCTTCTGTTTGGTTTTGTTTTTAGTTGTCTTCTGTTTGGTTTTGTTTTTAGTTATCTTCTGTTTGGTTTTGTTTTTAGTTGTCTTCTGTTTGGTTTTGTTTTTAGTTGTCTTCTGTTTGGTTTTGTTTTTAGTTGTCTTCTGTTTGGTTTTGTTTTTAGTTGTCTTCTGTGTGGTTTTGTTTTTAGTTGTCTTCTGTTTGGTTTTGTTTTTAGTTGTTTTCTGTTTGGTTTTGTTTTTAGTTGTCTTCTGTTTGGTTTTGTTTTTAGTTGTCTTCTGTTTGGTTTTGTTTTTAGTTGTCTTCTGTTTGGTGTTGTTTTTAGTTGTCTTCTGTTTGGTTTTGTTTTTAGTTGTCTTCTGTCTGGTTTTGTTTTTAGTTGTCTTCTGTCTGGTTTTGTTTTTAGTTGTCTTCTGTCTGGTTTTGTTTTTAGTTGTCTTCTGTTTGGTTTTGTTTTTAGTTGTCTTCTGTCTGGTTTTGTTTTTAGTTGTCTTCTGTCTGTCATTGTCTGTAGTTGTCTTCTGTTTGGTTTTGTTTTTAGTTGTCTTCTGTCTGTCATTGTCTGTAGTTGTCTTCTGTTTGGTTTTGTTTTTAGTTGTCTTCTGTTTGGTTTTGTTTTTAGTTGTCTTCTGTCTGTCATTGTCTGTAGTTGTCTTCTGTTTGGTTTTGTTTTTAGTTGTCTTCTGTTTGGTGTTGTCTTTAGTTGTCTTCTGTCTGGTTTTGTTTTTAGTTGTCTTCTGCCTGATTGTTCGTGATAATAACAGATAATAGAAATGAATAAACTAAATAAACAAAAATACTTTTTTGAAACTTAAATAAGCAAACGCAAAGCACAATCACTGCCACATATCTCAATGTCGCGTGATTTATCTTCCTTTTTCTATAAAAAAAAAATGTGTTAATTACCACTAGCTTATTAACTAATTTTTAAAAAAAAAAATTGATTCATGTATTGTCTTTGACCATGAATAATTGCGCCAAAATTTCAAATTGATCCGAGAATGGGAAGTGGGAGAGAAAAAAAAAACGCATAAAATAATCCACCCAGACAGACAGACAGACAGAGTTGATATAAACTTTTTAAATTAAAATATAAGAAAACGATTATTTCTATTATAAGTCTTGGACTTTCATGATCTGCTCTTGACATATAAGAAGGTCTTCATATTGTTATGCGGGGAGTGGTCACTAGATAGTTGTCAACCCTTTAGAAGAAAGACAATAAATAAATGGGTTTGGAAAACGACTGAAACTAGTATGAATCACGTGATTAAAATAAGAGATTGCGTAAGACTGAGAGAGAGAGAGAGAGAGAGAGAGAGAGAGAGAGTGAAATGTCCTGAGGCTTTTTATTTCTAGACCTCCTTTGTGTATATACAGTATATTACCTAGAAGCTTAGCCGCCAGCCTTGACCCTCGTCAAGCAAAAAGGCTGAAATGTAACTCCGGGAAAAGAGATCTAATTTCTTTACTGGAGACTGCGAGAAGGGGAGATGAAGGCTAGGGTTCCACCACTCTTGTTTACGTCCAACGAAGACGGAGAGGTGGGTGGAATTGGGGGGGGGGGGGGGAAAGGCAGTAATTTGGCAACGTAAAAAAAAACAAGTTGAGAATAATTAACACACGAGTTCTGTCCTCCTGACTAGCTGACCCCCCAGTCACGGAGCCAACTCAGCCAAGTATACCCACCTTAACACGCTTGTGTCATGCGTTCGTGTGGATGGTTATGATCAAAATGTGCGAAAGTGTGTGTGTATGTAAGTTTGTGTGTGTGACAGAGTGACCGACCGCTTTATATTCACCTAGCGAGTACATAAAATACAAACAGATGGAGTCAGCGTGCATGTCACGTGGTCAGCACAATAGAAACTTAATAACAACAACAAGATATAAGTCTGGGATTAGTGAGCAGGTTTGGACAGGGGAAACATGGAGATAAGAAGAAATGGTGGACTGGCAGAAATAGAGATGTGGACTGGCAGAAAGAGAGATGTGGACTGGCAGAAAGAGAGATGTGGACTGGCAGAGAGATTTTGACTGACAGATGTGGAGATGTAGGCTGGGCTGACAGCTGGAGAAATGGACATACTAGATGACCAAAACAATGCAACGTCCAGATCGTTCTGTTTCTAACAACAGAATGCAATACCAGGTTGCGCTTTTCTTGCAATTTTTATACTATACATTTTGTGGGACGCGGTGGCCGACTGGCTAGCCCCTTGACTTCCAAACCTGGGGTCCTGGGTTCCAAGACTGGGATTTTGAATTTCGTGATTTTTAAGGCGCCTCGGGTCCACTGAACTCTAATGACACCCTGTTAGTGAACCATTGGCAGAAGAAACTGATGACCTCAACGTCGTCTGCCCTGTAGAAAGCAAGGTCTGAAAGGGGAACTACTTTTTACTGTATGACTGCGACCATGATAAATCAATGTATTAACAACAGGGTCGGCCCTAACGATTGCGGGGCCGACTGCGACCGCATAGGTTGCAGTGGCCTAAGTCCGGTCCTGCTTAACAAGCTTGGGATTCAGAAGATTTCGGGGCGGCAAACAAGTGTACGCCTGCAGTAAGGATGACAAACTGGGGTGCCACATGGCGACCTCATTAACAGTAAAACTCCAGCACACGCCTTTTTCCAAGGGAAGAGGCGGGACTAGTTAGTGAACTGAACATGCTTCACGTCTGGAATTGAAACAGAAATGAGCAGACGTCTGTGTTGACGTAGACTGAGATGTAGATCAAGGCGATGACTAGACAACAAAAAAGTACAAGATCACACTGAATCCAAGTTTACAGTAGTGTCCTTGTCTCTCTGTACATGATTTTTAGTATTCTTTATTTAATTATCTTCACTACTCACTCACTCACTCTCTCACACCCTCTGTCTCACACACTCCTTCTCACACTCACACACTCCCTCCCTCCCTCTCCCTCTCTCCGAGTCTCGTCAACCGAGACCAATCGTCATAGAAGGCTTGAACGCCGACCTGCAACGTCGTAACCTGTGGGCAGTGGAGACCAATAGCTCATTGCCACGTCACAAGTCTGTGCGACGTGGCAACAAGCCATTGGTCTAAACTGGCCACAGGTTGCGACGTCGCGGGTCAGTGTTGAAGGCTTCTATGACGATTGGTCTCGCGTCAACACTTCGATATGTCCGCCCTCATCCTCCCTTCTCTCATTCTTTCTTCTCTTTTTTCTCTTTCTCATTCTCTCACACACACATACACTATTTTGAGCTTACCACTGCTGTAGCCTCTTTGCCAGGCAATACATTCAATAAGAGAACAATAACTTGTAAACTATTGTCTTGAAAGAGAATGCGTGTGTGTGTGTGAGTGAAAGAGAGACGAAAGAGGGGAGATAATAGGCTGAGAGACTACAGCAGCAACAGCAACAATAAATGAAATAAGATATTGCAGAAGTGGGTTACGTTAGACTGGAAATACCAACGTGAAAGTATTTTTCTCGATTGCAAACTGGCATATAGGCTTGAACGTCTGGTTCTGTGTGTGCGGTGTTAGCTCCCCTACAGACCACAGATCTAGTTAGCGAACGTAGGTGTGAAATTTACCTTGGCCTGTCTACGCGTGAGTTACCTGGCAACGAAATGTTTACATCAATCAACCCAGGCTGATGAGTAGATCTATTATGCCGTGAGTGGATTCTCGCGTCTTTCAATGGTGAGTGGGATTGGATTGGGGCAGAGTTAAAAGAGCGGAACTTTATTTCACTCTAGAAATCAGAATCACATAATAAATACTGTTTCGAACTTTTTCTAGTGAAATAAACACGTAAATAGTTTAAAACATGACTTTTTTTTTTGACATTTATGACGTGGATACTTTTTCGTGTGTGTATGTTGTATTTGAATCCAGATGATATGTGTGATATTACAGATAATTATGATACAGAATGAGTGGACAATGCCTCCCATAGATTTACTTTTAAGTTACGAACTTAAACTTAAGAGCCGTAAATGATATCCAATTGATTCATTTCCTGGTATTGTTTTTAAGCAACATTTTTCTATATGCACATCAGACGTTAACAATGTAATATAAATTTAAGAAGGAAAAAAAACAGCAGGATTTAGAACTGTGGCAGGGATTTACCAGATAAATGATAGCCTCCCCTTGTCACCCACCGGAAGACAAAAGAAGCCCAAAGCTGTGTGGAAGATGAGAAAAGAAAGTAACTAGATATAGTCAGTACGATTTGGGGGCGTGCAAGAATAGAGGGGTGCTGAGAGGACAGGGGCTGCCGAGGTGCAATGGGTTAATGAGAGAAAGAAGATAAAAGAGGCAAGATAATGATGAGAGGGAGAGAGGACTCCCAACACAGTAGGACAAATGAGGCAGAGTTTTTTGTTTTTTTTTTAAAAGACTTTTTATTCATACATACACATACATATTTTCTTGGCATATTTTCATACAAAGTAATGTGCTAAATTTTAACAATCTCATGGATGTTACAAAAAGTTAAAGATTTCGATCCGTGTGTATGTTTAACGTAAAAGGGATCACGTACACATTTCTTCCCACACAAAATTGTTACAACGCAAAAAAAAATAAAAAAATTCAGAGTTCAAAGGTTATAAAAGATATCCACCAATGACTAACTTCCTTTACCATTCGTCTTATAGAATTGCACTGTATAATGTAACAATGTTACATAAGGGCTAACAATTTGAAACTTGAATTATTCAATCCATTCCACAGCCCCCCTCCCTCGCCCTGTTACCCTAAGTGTTTTTCCGTTTCCTCTTCCCCCCCCCCCCAGCTCTTCTATAATTTCCCCTTTCATCTTCACAGACTTGATTTGTTTTGGAAACTAAGTTGTGACCTTTGATTGAAAGACAAAGAACTAACAAGAGAATCACGAGAGAGAATTAGCCCGTCGTTATTTAAAGTATTTCGAGTTCAACGTATTGTCATTGGATTAGACTTTAACGATTTTAAACATTTAGGCGGAAATGAAAATGAGTATGTCCTCGACAGAGCGGCAAGACAGGAATCGAACCCGGGAACAGTAAGAAGACAGTCAAGAGGACATACGCGCAATAGCCGCCAACCTACATGTCTATTTCATTTCTCATCTAGGTCAAACTCATTGACATAACACAAGAACAGACACAACTACAGAGTTCAAGTCCAATTGATTTACTTCACAATTAGCCCTAAGCAACATGTAGTGATGGATTTACCCATAGGCAACATAACCTAGGCAGCGCCCCCCCCCCCCCAATCCACAGTGATAGTTATAATCATTTTGAAGAAAGGGCAAAGGAAAAATAGCTAAATGTTGATTTCAAGGGGGTCCCATATCTCGAATAGCTAGTCTAAATCCGATGCTACCAATATGCTACATTACTATATCTATTAGAATATCGTAACATAACATGGTAGATTTTTTATGATCTTTTCAACCGTAAGCGTCACAGCATTTTAAAATTTCTAAATTTAAAAAAAAAGCGAAACGAAATTTTGCTTTTCGTGAAACAAAAAAAAAAAAGATCATTGTTTTTAATTTACATAATTTATACAGCAAAACGTTCCGTGTGTATATATATATATTCAAATTGTTTTAAAAACAGAGTAGGAGAACAATATAGACAGTGTGTGTGAGTTTCTGTTGTAGAGAGTAGTGAGCTTTTCCATTTTACAAATTGATGAGGACAAAAAAAAAAGGGGCGGGGGATGTTAGTTAAACATATTCATCCTCTAAAATTATAGAGCAACTAATCGCCCATCTTGCCAAGGTAATAAAAACAGCCGACAACGTACTAATCGGAAATATCCGCACTTGGTACTTGTGTTGCGGAAAATTCACAAAACCAGAGGGGGTGCGTAAATTATGCAGACATGGCTTGTGATGGTGGGGGGGTGGGTGGGAAGTACATTTGAAAAAAAAATGGAACTGCATGGAGCAGAGAGAGAAAGAGAGATCAGAGAAAAGAGACAAGAAGGAGAAAGAGGAGAACTAGAAGAAAGTGAGACAAATACCAAACATGTCACGATGAGCGTGGGAAACACCAGAGAAAAAGGTTAAACTCGCTCTGCCGCCTTCCAGCGCAGTACTAGCAGGGAGTTATATGGGGGGGGGGGGGACGTACGAGAGGAGGGTAGGGTGTCAGACTTAATGGCAACTTGTGGGCCTGCTCAATGCCTGGATCCAGGAAGTTGCATCACTCAGAACATAGGCAGCATCAGAGAGTTGGGGGTCCACGTGATGCGTTTGTTCTAGAGAGTCTACACACACACACACACACACACGTTAACTATGTGTACATTTCGATTACACTAAGATTGCTACACACGCACACACATATACACAGAGTTATTACAACGGAAGTGTATTTTATTGAATGTGCATTCGCAATATATACTGTCGGTTGTGGCCATAGAACATTAACAATTACGATTTCTAGGTTCTAATCTATCAATGCTTCAAAGTATCTAAGGAACTAATAAGGAACGCAGAACAGATTATATGCCAAACAGTTATAGTTCCTGCTGTATCATTTGAACGGTAAACATTTATCGTTCCTGTAGCATTACTATAATGGAAGTATGTATAATCATAATGGTATGATGTAAAAGTGAAAATGGAGGTATGTATTGTAATGATGGTATGTATAATAATGGAATATGTCCAACAATACTGAACTGTATATGAAGGATGATACACATAACAATGATATTATATATTGATAAGGGCAGGCAAAACAAAAAACGACGTGCATCTGAATGACTAATATACTGGTAGTTTGGTAGCAATGGTGGTAAGTTAAAAATGATTCAAGTGTATTTCTCATACACACACACACATACACACACACTGTGTCATTGAACCACATTTTTAACACACAAACACACTATGTGTCATTGAGCCACATTTTTTAACGCAATGTGCTGAAATACATTCAGTGCATTTAATTTAAGATAGGAAAGGTGATTTACATAAATCGATTTAATTAAAGACATCTACACGTCTAAACGTCTTTTTTTTTATTTATTGTATAAAGTTAACATACTGATCATTACAATTATACTGTACAGCTCTTATGTAGGGTCATTTGGTTGTGCTATAAGTTCAATTTTTTTTTTTTTTTTTTAAAGAAAAATTTGATAATAAAATATGTGGTTTTCTTTATTTGTTTATGCTGGACCAGGAAAAGAAAATCGGATACACTGTCCTTGAATTTGACAGATAAATAAAAAAAAATGAGATCATAGTCGTTTGAAATATTTTTTTATTTTACAAGCCCAAATTAAAGTGCATCTTTCGTTCTGAATTCAGTCACTTGATTGTAAATTCTTAACTTTGACTTTAAGCATTGCAGGAGGGCATTACGTAAGTCCGTCTATTATTGTCTGCCCTTTAAGCCCAAAGCTGCGAATTTTGAAAAGAAATTCCAATTTTAACACCAAAACAAATGTTACAATGCGCTGAGAATGTCAGTGTGTCGGTAGTCAAGTTTTCGAACCAAGGTGCTTTATAATTACAGGCGGCGAGAGGAATCTTAACAACTGGGTCGTCGTTACGTGTGAAAGTGGGGGGGGGGGGGTTTGGAGATGCACATGGGGGGTTGGGGTGGAATGAGGTTTGGTTAATTAAATGGTGCAAGTGTGGAAAAACAGCTTTAGTTGCTTGTATTGGGTGCTTGTTTTTTTTATTTCTTTTCAAACAGCTATAATCAATACTATAACAAAATAAAACTAATTCATAAGAGGGACCAACATTTATAAGTACACTTTTGGGAATAAGTGAATTATTTTAGACGAAGAACATAAAGAGATACATTGAAATTATTTCTCATCGTTTCGTCACGATATATGATTAGTTCCGTGGCTATGACGCTTGATTTAATGGTGCAAGTACTTTATAAGACTAACTAAGGGAGATAACTCTATGGTTCCGTAAGTTTGCATGCTAAAATGTTACGGTACCGGTAATTAATTATCCTTTACATTGGAAGGGATATCTCAAAAAGTAGAATGTATTTACATTTGTTAGACAAAGATTTTACAATATTGTAGATGGAATGTGGCATCCGATATTTTGGAAACAAGTAAAAGATGTTTGTATGTAAATTTACGAACATAATAACTGATGTTTTATCCAGTAACATATCATCGTAAAGGTGAAGTATTCAAACGTTAATTATACATTCTATCAAAATTTACTCTAGAGAAAGAACTTTATTTCTAGAAGACACTGCTCGACTGTTCTATTTGAGCAACATAGATAAAGATTTAAATCTAGATCAAGTGGCTACTTACTGGCTAGAGAGTTTGGTGATTTACGCCCAAGTCCAGGCGATGCGTCCCCGAAGTTGACCTCCTGGTAAGTATCCACGGTAAGGAGATTACTGGCAACCTGACCGCTGTCTTCCGAGGACAGGCTGATCGGAGACAGGAGTGATGTGGTATCCGACTGAGTGTCCGAACTGCTGGACAGTAAGGGGCGGTGATCGGGCAGAGAGTGGGGGGCCTGAGATTCCGAATGGTATGTAATAGAGACCGAAGAAGTGGAAACACTCGTGGAGGCCTCCGGTGTTACTCCGGTTGGAATGTCATTTTTTGTACTCAGTGACGCTACATCTGAACAACCCTTTGAAAACATTGAAATATCCATAGGCGTATCGATATTTTTTTCTGATGTTTCTTGAGTGTTTAATGTTATCATAATCCCCTCTGACATAGGTGAGGTAACGCTTCGAAGCGAATCACAATCCATTTTTTCTAGTCCACCATTCTGGCATAACAAGGGCAATGGGTCAATCCTTGCATTGTCTGCACAAGCTTGCGAAGCTAGTCCATGGTCAACAATGAATTGGTGGCTGTGTCCAGGTGGCGCGTCAACTGCTACATGACCAGTTGTAGACTCGGAGGAGATCGTAGAAGAGCTGGTCAGTTTGGCGCTGGAGGAATGTGTGGTGACGTTGCTGCAAGGTTGAGTACCGCCATGTTGATGGACAAGATCTTGAACCAAGGCTTGGCGAAAGTTACGAGAAACGACTTCTGAGCTGGTCCGACTCCTATATCCTGGAGGGGCAGTGGGGTCAAACTCAGAACAAGATTTCAGAATATCGTCCACGCTGGCGGTGTCCAGTGAAGACGACGAAGCCCTGTTCTCTTCTAAGGAGTTCTGGCGGCGAATTTTAAGAAGTACGTCCAAGCTGACCGCCATGCCCTTGCTGTCCACCAAGGTCGGTATTCGGGGTCGCTTTGGTCGACGGCCGAGGCTGAAGTAATCATTGCGGAATGTATCTCGGTAGGAAGTCTGAGAATTGTCGAGGGTAGAAATCATTCCAGTGGTGGTCGACTTTTTCATCTGACAAGTCACCTCTACTCTATTAAACACATTTTCGTCAAAGTTGTCAAAGGTTTCTTGGTCGTCTGCAGACTGCTTTTGGGACGATGTCCACCCGTTAACAGTTTCTTGACCACCGGTCAACGGTTCTTTCGGCTTCCTATGGCTTTTCGGAATTGGAATGGCGTAGATAGCTTCCTCTTCTTCTTGTACTTGTGAAGTAGGAACAGTTTGGTTTGAGTTTGACCCGATTGTAACGCCATTTGAGAACACATGAATGCTGGCGTATCTTGGGTCGAAAGAAGAACAGCGGCTTAAAGAGGGACCGTTGCAGGCTTTGTTAGACTGAGAACTGGCGCCATTGGCGTCGGCCCTGGAAACGTTGTCTCTGATTGGTGAGTTTCGTAGTACTACGTCAGCACTCTCCGACTCAGAGTAATCTCCGTAAAACGCTTGGTTGGGTTCGTGACCTTTGTCGCTCGTGCTTGCTGTCATCACTTCCGACAATGATGTCGTCATCGGCGCCTCAGCTGCCCGATTGGCTTCCGAAAACGAAACAGGAGCTGGCGAGATGACCGAAGCAGGCGGCGAAAGTGGGCCAGGCGACCTGGAGGCTGAGTACGGGTGATTAGCTTCTTGTCCGTGAGCCGTGGCCATGATTGTCCTGTTGTGGAATGTCTGCTCCTTGTACGTTCTCAGGTTGTCGCCCTTCAGCCCGAGACTTTGACATTCCAGGCAAACATTGAGGTGGTTGGCGACGACAGTCGACGTTTCACTTTCAATTAGACCAGTGGCAACATATGGCGCCGTAAGAGGCGCTACAGAGGTGGAGACGCCGAGGGGGTCGACCGACAGCTCACGTCTCTCATTGTTCGACGACTCGGTCTTGCCCCCGTTGAGACGAACTGCACTAATCGCGCTGGTGTCTACAGAATTATCCAGTTTCGGTTCTTTTCCCGCGTTTGGGCCGGATGACGTCACATGCGGCCCTCGTGCCCGCCCCGCCTCTGAGGTCACAGATGGGGCGGACCACGTGACGGCCTGGGACGATTTTGTCCACGTGACCGTGCGATCCGTTTTTCGGCTCTTCGAAAGTTTATGTTTCGTCTCCGGGGCGGAGCCGGTGAGCGGTCCGTGCACGTGCGGGGGGCCCCCGGCTCCCCGGACTCGAGATGTAGTGAGCTTGTTTCCCATGGCCTCTACTAGTAAACTATCCGTACTGCATGGCGTTAAAACACTCGCTCCATCCTCGACAAGTAGACATCTGCTCTCTCCGACTTCCTCCACTCCTTCTTTATACTCCGCCGTGCCAGCGGCACCGCCCCTCCCTGCCTCACCCCCTCGGCCGCACACAGCAGAAGCGGCGTGGCCCGTTGTCTCCTCGTCTGCTGGCCCATTAACCGCATCCGTATTGATTGCTGCTCCCCCCGCCACCACAGCCTCTCCGTCCACGTCCGCCCCAGCCCTCCCCGCCTCGCGGAGAGCAGGAGTGAGGTTGTCATAATCCGGGTTTGAACGGCTTCGTTTCAGCGCGGCACTTGGCGGGATCCCCGCGCTGCCATCTTCTCGCGGGGAAGGGGCGGTCACTCCGGCCTGTCTCAGCATAGTCTCTCTCTTTTTTTTGTTTTTCTTGTGTTACTTGACCACAAAGCTGACCACAGTACTTTTACACGTCAACACTTCTAAAAATAGCTCCCATAACCAGGTCATTCTTCACGGCTGGCAGATTCTCCCCCGATTGTGAGAAAAAAAAAACAAACACAACATAGGCTTTGTTGAGGCTGTATCGACCTTCACCTTGCGTGTCTAATTACACTGACCTTCTGCGTGTGGTTAAGTGAGGCTTACGTCATAAACTGACACAGCAATGAAAGAACTTGATTAGGAAATAAAGATGGCGTCAGCTACATATACCAGTCAATGGTAACTTTTGGCTAATGTCAACTTTCTACAGAAATAAAAATATAAACACAAGGTAAAAGACAAAACGAGAACTCACTGGCAACTAAAATCAACAGTAATCAAGAGAAGTAAAAAGGCTCGCACGAAAACACTGCTGAATCTTCACACATTAAGTTTAAAATATTTTAAAATCCAGAAGTTTTATTTTATTTTCAAAGCAAGAAACGACATTCCAATTTTTTTTTGTTTTGATTCGGTATTGACACAAAGGCAAATAAAGACGCTACAGATCAGATCTAGGTCAACACATTAAAAATATGGATCAATACATTCCCTGTAAATTTATACTATCAAGAGTTCAAATAAAACTGGGCTAGATCTAGTTACAAACACTCTGTGAATTATTGCGTACACATAAAAGTAATAACTATCAGCTTGAAAGAAAAGTAAGAGGGTAGGGGCCCAGGAGGAAGGTTGAGAGTGGGGGACATGGGGGTATGATAAACAAATCAATACAGAATGTTTTCAAACTATATGTTAGGAAATAAAAACAGAAGACAGTTGGACAGGTCACCTCGAGAGAATGTCGGAGAACAGAGGAGCAAAGATTGTTCACCGGCAAAAACCAAAAGGCAGGCGCCCCATAGGCAAACCACGAGCCTTGATGATGCAGCGGCAGATCTACAAGACAAAACTATATCTTCTCAACACAATCGTCACCCCAACTGCAACATATGCATGTGAGACATGGAAGTCATCTGTCAAAATTGAGAAGAGACTAAATGTGGCTCAACTAAAATGGCTGAGACGGATTTTGGGAGTCGGTGACACAGATCGGGTCTCAAACAAGGAAATCCTATGCCGAACTGGGAGTCGAACACTTAGTGAGATTTTGACAAAGCGTCGCATGAGGTTTGCGGGACATGTTCTACGACAAAATGAACTACGCATACCAAGAGTTGCGATGACATGGAGGCCAATGAGAGGGAAGCGCAAACAGGGACGTCCTCGTATAGCTTGGCGCCACACCTTCAAGGAGGACCTCAGAACAGTGGACACCAGGTGGGAGGAGGCTCCAGACATTGCCAATGACAGATCTTTATGGAGACAGCTTGCCGCCAAATGCGAGAACGGCGCGGGAGGACCTAAGTTAATAGTCACAGAGCAAGTTCGTGAGATACGCGTGTCGTTTAATCTTATTAAGGCTCAAGTCTAGGACGTACTTTGTAAGGGTCAGTGCAGTCCGTCGTTGTGATGTTGTTGAAACTTTATTTTATTTTTTCAAACATTTCATTTTTTAAATAGAGTTAGAGGCAAGCAAAACAGAAAAAAAAAATATAGACCACGTGACTTAGAGATCGTTGCTCTGAAACAAATTCCTAGGAAAAAAAAAATAACACTAACAAAAAATGCAGCTCAGTCAACAAGAATCTCAAAAAACAAATCGCCTTCCAGTTTTGGCAGCGACGCACTCAATCATTGGCCAATCCAGTCAGCATCGCACTGAACCCAAGAGCTACTCCAGACAAGACGGATGGCCCGGTACAATCCATTACTGAAAGCTAACGACCGCGTTCACGCAATGCAGCCATAAAAAGAGATCATTAATGCCTCTATTCCTTTTCAGTCTATTCGTTTCACTAGAGGCATAGGACGAGGCACTGACTGATCTGAAAGCCCAATTTACTAGATCATTACTACATGATCACCCCCTCCCCTTGCACACACACACATATTCTAATTTCAAACGATGACGTGATTCCATTATTTGAAATTTTTAAAATTGTTGCAGCCAGTGGAATTTCCCGCAACCCACACCTGCGAGCGATACGCCTATGCACACAGATCAACTAGCTCTTTTTAAAAACCCTCGCGTGAAACTCGCATGTGCATCACATTTTGTCGCGCATGTCGTATGATGACGTCGGAGCCTCTCGTGCCACAAGAGTAGGTCGGGGGTCGAATGAGACAGGAAGCGGACATGCTTTATTTTGCGCTCTTTGATTGGCTAATAAAAACAAAATGGATGGTATTTGGGCGTGACAAACAGGGCAGACAACCCTAAAGATAAACTTTTTACTTCCCCTTGCAAAGCACACATGCCAGATAAAACAAAAAGATGGATTCGTTCTGTCTAGTCACATAGAAGTTAAAAAGCTTCGTGATTTTGACAAGTCGCATCAGTGTGATTAGTGTTCTTTAGATATACACAAAGTGATATGACGTTAACTCTATTTGACTTTACAGGACCAATTTTACTTAAGCTAATATAGTTGATCTAGACAGAAGTATATAATGTACCAAATTAACCTAAAGACATTTTGGCTGATGCAAATTTTATATTACATGCACAACAGAGGATGAGATGCGCTGTTCCTAGAACCTAGGCTAGGGTCATATACTAGGGACTAAATTCATCCGATTGATTGAAGATTGAATATTCAATCTTGTGCCGACAGTGGCAACATAAGAGGACTATACGAGGGCATGAGAAAAGCCTTTGGACCTCACACCAGCAAGTGTGCTCCGCTCAAGTCAAAAGATGGCTCAGTCATCAGTGATCGTGTGCTGCAAATGGAGCGATGGGTAGAACACTATGCAGAACTCTACCAGATTGAAATCAACATCTCACAAAATGCTGTTTCCAACTTCCCATCACTTCCAGTTTTGAGGGGATTAGACTAAATGCCCTCAGTAAAGGAGCTGAGCATTGCCATTGACATGCTTGCACACGGGAAAGCACCAGGAGGTGAAGATATTACTGCTGAAGTCATTCAGGCTGGAAAACATGCCCTAATCAAACCACTCCACGAACTGCTAAGCTTGTGCTGGGAACAAGGAATGGTCCCCCAGGAATTGAAAGACTCCAACATAGTTACAATTTATAAAAATAAAGGCGACCGCTCTGATTGTAACAATTATAGAGGCATCTCACTGCTTAGCATAGTTGGAAAGGCTTTTGCAAGAGTATTACTAAAGCGATTACAGATCTTGGCGGAACGTGTTTATCCAGAGTCTCAGTGTGGATTTAGGGCAGGTAGATATACAACAGATATGATTTTCTCTGTGCGTCAGCTACAAGAGAAGAGCAGAGAACACAAGAAGTCCCTCTTCATAGCATTTAGTGCCCAAAAAGTCGATATATTTCTTTTCATTCATTTCTAAAAATCTATCGTATTAATTAATGTTAATAACAAGTCAAGTTATACTTGTATTCAAGTCATTTTTTTTAAAGAGGCACGTATGGGCGTGCGTGGCGCTCTGGACTGTCATTCTGTCGTTTCGACTATCCCGGATTTAAACCCTACCCGCTGCAATCCACCCGTCGTCCTGCGGGAGGTTTGGACTAGGAAGTTATATTATTTCGACTATGAAGAACCATCCGAAATATGTAAAGCATTTATCAAACAAAACTTTACTACATTCTATGTAAACAAACTTCGAATACGCCGCTGACTCTTCAATCTATACAATAAAACGTGTGATTATTTTGTTTACCTAAGTATCAGGACACTACAACTTGTAGCGAGTGAACGGTTTTATGAATTATTTGCAGTTACCTAACAAGTGAGTGGAAAAAAAAAATCATAAAGTACAGTGACACTTATAGAGAAAGAAGCAGACGATATATTAATTTTGTACGTGCCTCGCTTTGGACGTTTTTACATAGAGCATTTATATTTTATATATTTAAAAAATAAAATAGACCACGCCCACTTGATAACAGAAAACCATTTTGTAGTTACGAGAGTACACTGATCGATTTCGTCGTGTGCAGCGTGGTCGAAATATGTGTGTGTGTGTGTGTGTGTGTGCGCGCGTGTGTGTGTGTGTGTTATCGCAGTGTAAACAGAGGCGTAACCCAAATTTATTTTGGGAAAAGTATGCAAAAGGGATATTCACATTGAATTCACTTAGAAGAGACAAATGGTTGTCAGACAATTGCAATCGATCAATATTGTACTAAAATTGAGTAAGTAAAAAAAAAAAAAAGTAAAGTACAACGACCAATCGCCATTACTTTGCTCAACTTATGTCAGGTGTCCAATAGAATTGGTGGACTCAGGGGCGTCCTAAAAATCCCGTAATTCTAAGTCTCAGTGATATTCGAACACGATACCCCGGTTCAGAGAACAAGCGCTTAACCACTCGGCCACCACACCCCCACTGCCATACCACAAATAAGAACTATAAGACAATGATTACAAACAAAATATGACTACTTGAAAATAATACCCCAAGGGCCGCGGGTATTATCCGGCTTATGATTCATAAAGTTTAAATTAAGAACTTAGACAAATATTGTAAGGTTTTAGTTTTAATGTTTAATTATTTCGACATAATGCAGTGTTGTTTTGTTTCTACTGACACATCCCAATGTAATAGCCCTCGTTTGGTCCACGTTTTTCTTCTTTTAGCGTTATTGTACCACAGAGAGTTTGAAACATTCACGAGAAGGCAGAAACAATCAAAGGACCAAAAAGCCTGCTTTATATCGGGAGCGAAAACAGAGCAGAAAGGAGTCAAAGAAATCGGTATTTTGTAATGCAGGTGAGATTACAAGAGATAGTTACAGCGTTGGAGGTTTGACAATGACTTTCAAAAGACTAGTGCTAATGGAACTGTGATGTACAGTGGAAATGGCACATTCCATCATTTATCCTTTATTTCCCCTATGGATCAAGAAACAAATTAGGTTACATTTTAGTTTATTGATCATACTTTTTAAAAAACGTGTTTTTCTTAGGCCGACCCGGAATTTTTGTGTGCTGTCTGCTTGTCTTTCTGTCCGTCACGTTTATAGCTCAAAAAGCGCTGTAGCTCTCTATGTTTTATTCAACACATTTGTGTTTTTTTTTTTTGTTTTTGTTTTTTTACGAACAAGAGCTAACTCATACTAGTTTTGACTGGCTTGGTTAAACCGTATCTGGTAGAGAAGATGACAGGGCGGGTATTACAAGTTACCGTAGATGTAAAGCTGAATAAACCCATGCTGTAAAGGTAAACAGATCAACAATCTGACAAGAGTGTTTGGAAGAAAGCAGCTGGTTCTATCCACAGAAAAGGTCAATGTTGAGGTGAATAGCGGAATAAAAAATAAAAACGATTGGGTACCCGCTAGGTATGAAGACCAGGAAAGTACATTCCTGAATGTGACCTGATGAAAGACAAAGAGAAAGCGGAAGTAATGACAAGAAAAGTAGCGTGTATCGATACGACGATTTAAAAAAAAGGTATCGGGTAAAAGAAATAATCGATGCGTAAGTATTGAGACAAGTAGTATGCATCGATGTGACGGCTTGAAAAAAGAAGGTATCGGGAATAGGGTATCGGAAAGAAAAAGACTCAAAAAAAAAACGCGGAACTAATAAGAAAAGTTTTGTGTATCGATGTGATGATTAAAAATGGTATCGGTTAAAATAAGGTATTCGGTAAAATGAGACTAGAAAATAAGTAAGTAAGTATTGTGTATCGATATGATGATTGAAATAAAGTATCAGCTAAAATAATAGAACATTCGGATAAGAAGATTTTTTCTTTAAAAAAAAGTCAATAGAGCATAAGCTACTAGTTATAAATACTTATGGTTGTTTATCTTAACATTACCACGCACATATTGTATATCTGAGAAATGTATTCAATTCGAATTTCATTGACCCCATACAAATAAGCACTCAGAATGGTATTCAATTCGAACAGGCAATTTCATTGACCCCGTACATATAATATGGTTATATTAATTTAAGAACGTAGATTAGCAGGAAGGTGAAAATGTTAATAATGGGGTGCACGCCCCTGGGTGCACAATAAATAGACCTACTTTTCCACATTAATTTTTTTATTCGTTGGCCCTTAAACCTCTCTACCCAAACGGGCCGCCCCTGAGGAATAAGAGAATAAAAAGAATATTGAAGAGAGATAACGCAAGTTTGAATAACACCTTTCATAACTTATATTTCTTGACAGGTATTTCAAGAGGACCCACAACGCGTGGAACTCTTCTACTTTATAGAAACATGTTTAGTGGGCTCGCCTCTTTTTGCGACATTCGTCTCATGCGCAGCACCGACCCATGTCGCAACTAGTCGGTTCACGAATAAGACGTGTTGCAATCAGCAGTGAACCCCCAAAGAAACAGATACGGTCAGCCGTCAACAGAAGAGGAAGAAATAATTAAAAAAAAAAAGACTATTGCGCGAGTCTTAAGTTACCCACCCCACCCGAATTCATGGAATGTGTATCTGTAGTTAAATGTGTGTCAGCGTGTGTGTGTGTCTCCGTGCCGTCTTTTAATATGCCGTGGGGAGAAAATCAATTTTTTTTATTAAGGAGCACTCTACCGAAGTCACACTTTAATACGTCCATAAACACACACACACACTAACATACACACAGAGTAACACACACACACAGACTAACATATAGTGCAGTCTTTAGATTAGAGTACGCCGTGCGATTGATCAGCGGACTGGCACTAAATGGATTCGCTTGGCCAATTGATTGTCTGATGGCTATGAAAAACAAAACACGTGGGGTCCGTTATTGCCTCACGATTGGACGATCAATGTAGCGTCCCATTCTGACTATACTGAAGTAACCCACTAACCCATTCCCTATAAGGATTGTTTCTGTGTTACTTTATCCCTAGCCTCTGTCAGTGACCCTAAATCAGCCGGTCCAAACAACTCGCCAATAAACCAGGCGGGCCAACCAACTCGCCAACTAAATCAGGCGGGCCAACCAACTCGCCAACTAAATCAGGCGGGCCAACCAACTCGCCAACTAAATCAGGCGGACCAACCAACTCGCCCACTAAATCAGGCTGGCCAAACAACTCGCCCACTAAATCAGGCGGGCCAACCAACTCGCCCACTAAATCAGGCGGGCCAAATAGCTCGCCAACTAAATCAGGCGGGCCAAACAACTCGCCAAAGAGAACATTAAATCGGGAGGTTACATCAACTCGCCGAAAGAGATGGGTGGGGCAAGGGGTTATAAAAGAGAGTCACCAAACCCATGCGTAATCCATTTAAAATAATCGCTTATTATAAAAACGAAGCATAGAAAAAAACACAACTTTAATGACAATCATGTGTCAGGAGTTAAAGGGTTAATGGAATTGATTCCCTACCCCCTCCCCTATTTCTTAAATTGTAATCCAGTTTGCAGTTCCGATTTATACGTGTATACGTGTGAAACTGCGTCATAGATCTGTGAACGCATTAGCTACGTCTGAAAAAAAAAAAAGCTCTCTAAAAGTTTGGGCCTAGAGAGTATGAGACAAAATGACGTCATTTAGGTTGCCAACGCCACATTGAAGGTCATGAACAATTTATTTTCTTTCATTTATAAACAATAATTTCACAAAATCTATGACTTTCCATAAATCTATGACATTCTATACAGCTATGCCATTCCATAAAATTATGGCGTTTCGTAAGTCTTCGAGATTCAATACATTTATGACATCTCGTAAATCTTCCAAAAATGTGGGACATTCCATAATTTGCTACAACTTGGTCTCTTTCCTTGTTTGACAATACACATGTAATGCACTTCTGAATGATTTATTTGATGTCAATCTTAAATGGCCTAGCTGGCACGTGGGGCCATCAGACTCTAAACTTTAAAGCAGTGTTACAGGTAAATCTTTGAGATCTTATCGCTTTGCCAGTGATATATCATAACTACATTAGAATCAAATTTCGATATAAAACAGATAATCCCTTTATATATATATATATATAAATAAATATGTATATATATACCGGTATAAAGAACAAAAGGGTGGACCAACTGGTGTCATTGTGGTCAGTCAATGCCTTTGTCCAGTTGCTCAGGGGGGCAACATCTGCCAGATGAAGCACGCTTCTTTCTTTACCAGCACAAGAAGAAATGGACAAAAAAGCACCCAGCGCGCCCCAGATGTGAGCACAGTGACAGAAAGACTTTGTACTCGGCTAGAGGACCTTACGACCGTAGGTCAAAGGCCATCATGGTTCAATCAGACAGCATCTGGTCTTGACCTCTTAACACGAAATTATTTTTTTTACACTGTTTTTTTTTTTTTCTATAACAGCCGAGTTCGAAAGCAAAAAGGTTTTTAAAATTGAGAATCGCTAAATGTGTGAAGCGAGGATACGGAACAAAAATGTATGAGAAGGAAACTGTATAAGGAAAATGAAAATTTTCTTCTACAGTTGTAAACATTTTCCGGGTCTAAAGTTGAACTTGCACAAATTCCCATTACTCAAGCTCACCATCAACTAACATACTAATTTCTTATTTCTCAATTAAGCAGAATATGAATAATCCTTTAAAAAAAAAAAAAAAAGCTTGTCTAAAGGGGAAGAACTCCGCCCTTAAAACTATATCAATAATGTACAAGTTATTTCCCTTATTCGATATCAAAATAATTAATTTTAAATAATTAATTGACTAATTTTATTGAATGATTCATATTTTGTAAATAATTGTTTCAAGTATCAACTTCGTTGGAGAAAGCGTGAGGGTGAAGTAGCAGTAGCAATTATTTAAGGGGATGAAACCCAACAAATCTAGACATATCTGCAAATACTGAAGGATTAGTTACCCTTATTGGTATCAAACAAAATAAATAATTACCAGTAATTAATTGACTGACCGGTTTCTTTTTTTTTAAATTGATTCGAGAATGGGTGTGGGGAAATAACGGTTACACACGTTTTACCAGACAGAGTTGATATATGCTTTGTAAGAATCAAGGAAGAGTCAAAGTCAGACCTTGGAAGGCAGTAATGAGCTGCTTAAAGGTCACAAGATAATAATGTCCCGTCACTCAGTAAGAGATCAGTGGGTCAGTGTTTTTGATCGAGCTGGCTTGGATATGGTCTCGCAGCGACACGCAATGAACTCCGATTGGCAAAGAGACATGAAAGAAATTGGATTTAAAACATATTCAGACAGACCAAAACCACAAAAGAGTTTGAAAGTAATGGTGTGACTTGAAAAGAAATAGTCTTGCCATAGTCTTGACAATGACGAAAAAGAAACGACAATATTTGGTGAGGTGACATACATATAACTCAACAGTGTCCATTAAATATATCACATATTCAAGTATTCACTCACCAAATTCACCCCACATATCAAACACTCCAGTCCCCACAAAATTCACCTCTCAATCACACAAATGAAACGAACATCTCCATATTTCATTTGACATCTTCCCCCAGGCTAAAAACAGTCAGCCGCCCCCACACACACATACACAATGCTATAGCGCTAGCCGTTCTAAAAATAGACAACCACATAAAGTCATTGTGAGTGAATGCCATAGATGTAATGCTACCCCCACCCCCTCCCCAGGGGAGCAGGGGAGGACGGCCAGCTGCTGTCATCATAACGTTCATAACTCACAGTACACACACGCGCCCGCACGCGCACGCACGCGTGGCGAGTGAGTCAAATAGACGAAATTAAAACAGATGACACACCAGACATACGCGACAGCGCTTTTTGTTTCTTTCGCCATTTTGGTCCGTCACAAAGTAATTTTTTTTCTGGTATTGAAATACTTGAAAGCCAAACAAACAAGTACTAAAACACGGCACCCACACAGCAGGGTCTGAACGTGATCCTAGTCATTGTCAAGCAAGAGATGGGCTACTTCACTCGACAGGAACACAAAGCACCTTGGACACGTATAATTACATTGTCATCCATTACTCAGGGGCGCAACCGATAAGGGGAGGGGTGCAAGAAAGCATTAGCACCCAACTTACATAACTTTATACAAAGAGATCGCTTTTTTTTTAGCAGACTGTTAAACTAAAACCCCTCCCCCTTTTTTTTTTCCAAAATCTACCCGGGCGCTTTTCTTCTAATCTTGGTCATGTGACTGACTACACATAATGAAGGAAGGTCCTTAGTCTTTTGATAGGTATGCTTGACCTAATCACCACCCTCCACTCTCTAAGAGCATCCCAGAGCGATGGCCGTATTACTTGATCTGTTACTCGATGGGGTTTATACAGAAGAATCCCCAAGTCCTATGATATTAAAACACCGGAGTATAGAGAAAGAGAGCGATGGAGAGAGCAAACGAGAGAAAGAGAGAAAGCGCTAGTGAGAAAGAAAGATAAAGAGAATGAAAAAAAAAATAAAGAGAAAGATATAGATATAGAGGATGAGAAAGAAATAGAATTGAGACAAAGAGAAAAAAAAATAGAGAATGAAAATGAAAGAGACAATTATGGAGAAGGGCCGGGGAGGACATGGAGTGTGAAAAGAGAGGGATGACAAGGTCGAGAGAGGGTACCATAAAAAAGGGGGAGGGAGGGAGGGAGGGTCTATTTTTGTCTCTGTATTTTCCTTCAACCCAGCCTTCCTAACTATTAAGGTTTAATGACACGTGAACAGGAGAGGCGCCCTCATGATGTGCTAATGAACCCTATTAGTTCTAAAGATATGGTACCGACGTCGCGCACTTTTTTGTGTCCAGAGAGCGAATCGTCAGCAAACAGCGGGGGGCAGGGTGAGACGAGGGTGTAAGTGTAAGGGTCGAATTGGTGGAGAGGGAGGGGGGGCAGCGAGATGTAAAACATTTTCAAAGAACGAAAGAGAAAGAGGATGGTGAGAGAAAGAGAAGAGAGAGTGAGAGAGATTGAGAGAAAGGAGAGTGGGATTGAGAGAGACAAGAGTGTAGAGACAGGAGGATGTGCCAGCGAATCGCTTATGAAAAAAGAATGTTTTTTTTTTAGTTATCTACTGTCAGCTTCATACTTTAAAGCGGCGACCTACAAAGTATTAAAGGGGCTTATTCAACTTATACGACCATATCAGTCAAGTACTATATATTTCCCTTGTTTGAGATACCAAACAAAATAATTAATCACCAATCGTTAATTAACTAATAGGGTTGTTGTTTTTTTTTTTTTTTTTTTTTTACTGTTTGTCAGCTAAAAGAAATATTTGTGCAAAATTTCAGCTTGATCCGAGATTGGGTGAGGGAGAAATAACGTGTACACACTTTTTACCAGACAGACAGGCAGACAGACAGAGTGAGTTGATATAAGCCTTATAATTTAAAAAAAAAGTTATCAGATTTTAAGTCATTATACAAAAATGGTCAAGACAACTCTAATTCGCAGAGGGTACACTTTGCTACTTGTCCCCAATCTAGATACGCCAGCACATTTCCTGCGAGTGTCATACGAGTGTCCAGTGTGTGTAGGTGTGGGTGTACAAGCATGCATGCATGTCTGTGTCACAAGACTGCCGTATCACCCCAGGAAACAGGTGGACACACGCACACGCTGACAGACACACAGCACACGAAGGGTTCAGATGGCAAATGAATACATTTGCATACTAATGAGGACATGTTTGGATGCTTGTAATATACATTCGCCTTTAAAATAAAGCCACATCTGTATAATTTTTTGTTATTTTTTTGTTTTCATTTCGGTGATAAAATTAATAACCGAAGATTTTGGAAAAAGAGAGACAAGCGAGAGTATTTATTTATAATGTCACTTTCAAAGATTACATTTTGACCCCACCCGAAAGCTTTTTAACTCTAAGTGTAGTAAGTTAAAAGTAAAGTTTCCCTTTCAGACCTTGCGATCTATAGAGCAGATGGTGTAAAAGTTATCTGTTTCTGTGGCCCACGCTTAAAGAGGGTGTCATGTGGCCAGCACAACGACCAAAACCCTTTACTTTTCCCGCAACTCATGTTAGGTACCCATTAGAGCTGGGTGGGCTCAGAGATGTAGTGTAGCGACACAATGATTGGCTGATTGGGTAAGTCCAATCAACTAATACAGACGTTCGACTTTTAAAAAAAAAGTAAATGTGAAGGCTACACCACTGCCTCGTTATTATAATACTAGACCCCACTAACTACACCTGCACAAATGATCTGACTGTTGGGATGAACATGATTGTTATTCTTAATTGGTTACCGCCATCTCTCACGTCAAACCGGAAGTGCGTACGTTTTCGAGATGTATCAATGAGATTTCTACTTGGTCGACCCGAGACCATTCCTTATAGAAAGCCTCAACACTGACATGAAACGTCGCAACCTGTGGGCAATGGAGACCAATAGCTTGTTGCCGCTTTGCACAAGTCTGTGACGTGGTAACCATCTATTGGTTGAAGCTGCCCACATGTTGTGACGTTGCAGTTCTTACCTATTTTCACGATTGGTCTCAGTCTACTTCGCCATTGTTCCCCCAGACTTAACATACAATAGATACAGTACTGTGTCTCTCTGTACCCTACACTCTCTCCCACTCTCTCCCATTCTCTCCATCCCTGCCTCCCCCTCTCCCTCTCTCTACCTTTTCTCTCTCTCTCTCTCTCCCTCTACCTAGAGAATTATGTTCCTTGGTATTCTTTAGAAATATGAGTAGGTTTTGTGCCTTCAGCGAAATAAGACCAAAACATCAATGGCGCTATTTATAAACAAACTCTCTGAGGGCGAGCTTTAAATAGACTTCAAATCTTCAACTCAAAGAAGCCACAAATCATAAAAAAAAAAATACACACACACACGCCTACACACATTCTGTGTGTCAAGACTGTGACTGATGAAATAAATTTAGACTATTAAAAACCTCATTAGATCACTTGCACACATATACTCTTTGCTCTTTTGGGGGAGGGTATGGCGCCACCGTGGTGCGCGAGCCGAGGCCTATCTCATTACGTTTTACCCTTTCGCGTGACACAATCACGTGATTGCAGCGAAAGACTCTCCAGGTAATCTTGGAACGTCCCCTATTTGACTAATAAAACTTACGTATCTAAATAATCCCACCTTTTTTTAATGAAACGTAAAAAATCTATCTCAATTATTTGTAAAACAAAAAGACCTACAATTTTTAAACTTGCTTCAGACAGAGTTAAAATAAATATATCAAATAATCTACTACTTTAGATTGTATCTCGTTATTGCTTGGCGGTAGACTCATTTGAATGTTTATCAAGATGAAAGATGCTTTTTATCGACACATATATCTGTTACAGTAATACCCAAAAACACGATATTAATCAGCAATCAAAGAAACGTCTTTATGAGGAGATGTGAAAATGTTCGTCCAAGATGATCTCAGGGCCTTTTCGGCCCACGACAGTGCAGAATCTAACCTATAGGTCCTAATGTGAATTGCCATTAAAGAAAAATTGAATGTTCTCAATTTAACTATGTTAGTGATTATCAGAGAATTAGTACAACATGTAGTGAATAAATACAAATAAATGGAAATAAGAAGCTTAAAGCCTAGTCACAAATTGATGGGTGTGATATTATATTCAAGTGTTGACATTATTTATAAAATAGGCTCATCCCAGATCTGACGTAAAGTAATCATAATTACCAAAGAATTTAGACTTCAATGTGATTTTTTGTCAGCAAGTAAAGACATATTAACTTATTTATAACTTCTCTAGCTAGAAGCTTGGCTTTCGAACCTGGGGTCCTGGGTTCGAATCTCGGCGAAGACTGGGATTTTGAATTTCGAGATTTTTAGGGCGTCCCTGAGTCCACCTAACTCGAATGGTCACCTGACTTTAGTTAAAGTAAATGCGGATGGACGTTGTGCTGACCACATAAAACCCTTCTAGTTAACCGTTGGCCAAAGAAACAGAAAGAGATCGCAAGGTCTGAAAGGGGAACTTTATTTTTATTTTACTTGAGCTCGAATTCAGGTCTTTGAGGTAAAGATATGACTCGCTATTAAAAGTCATACTTCAATGTACAGATATCTTGCTAACGACGGCTGCTGAGCGGGAAAAATTGAGGGATTTGTTTACGCATACCCTGATCCCACTACGACAAAAGTCAAAGGACAGATAATAATGTCTACGTAATTAAGACCAAAGTTAGACTTTTTCAGTTAGACATTAATTTCACCAGTTAACTAGTTAATGATAGTTTCGTTTCCTCCATGGGGTTAAACTGATTACAGTGGTCAGCCCAACATTTATATTTATTTATAAGCATATTAGTTGACTCGAGATTTGACCAGTTAGTTAGCTAGTGGTCAGCTAAACATCTATATCGTTAAAAGCATAGATCTTGCAATCTATTTGGCAGATGATGTTTCAGTGGCCCGCGATTAACGAGGGTTTCATGTGGCCAACACAACGACCAACCACCTTTACCTTTACTAATTAACGCCAGGTGCCCACTAGAGTTGATTTAAATTCAAAAACCCAAAATTCAAAATTCCTGTCAGATTTGAACCCGACATCCCTAGGATTGGAAGTCAAGCACTTTACCACTCGACCATCAAGGCACCCTTCTATATCATTACTGACCTTACCCCGCGATTAAATCTAAGTTAGCCAATAGTCAGCCAAACATCTATATCGAGCTGAAAAGGATGAACGAATGCGGCCCTCGAACCAAATACCTAGTCCTGCCCTTCAGATTCGAGTTCAGTATGAACGTAATGGACATCTCTGTTACGCCACTGGGGTATGTACGGCCCGTGTCGCGTGTCAGTGAGCTAACCCCAGGACTGAGGTAAAGTTTACCCAACTTGACTTTGCATTTTTTTTTATTATCTGCTTCTCCCTCTCTCCCTCTTTTCTCGTATTTGATCAAGGTGCTATGTCTGGTCATGACGTCACACAGACGTCAAAACAGGGCAGAGTTAGTGAAAGTAATCCGGGGAAGGGGGGGGGGGGGGTGAGGGTCAGAGGGTTATGTTCTTTGGTATTCTTTAGTACTAAGAGTAGGTTTATGCATTCAATAGTGGATAGCTTTTTGTGAGTGTGTAAAGTGTTATCTCCCCTCTCTACAACAAATAATAAAAAAAAAATTTTGAGAGCATTTGCTTTGCATCCAGGAAAATATTCAATGTAAAAGAAAAACTCAGTGATTCTCAAACTCCGTAAGCAGTAATCTAAGAATCATCAAGTACATTTATTTGAACCTGCTTTTTTTTTATGCTTATATCAACTTTTAGGGTTTAGAGACTTTTGTAAATTGAAAGAAAGCTAGAGTAAACTAACATAATTAAATGTTAGTATTCAAATTATTTCTAAGACTGTATGATGATGTTAAGTTTATATAAAAAAATGTGTGTATGTTAATCAATTATAAAGAAAACTTTGTAAAGGATTTGTTAATTAAAGTTGTCTTAATTACTTTTTTCACAAATAATTTCCTTTCTACTAAAGCTACATTAACTAACCCAACACAACAGCATAATTATATTATAGCAAAGACCTATTACTCCTTGTTCCACTAATTTGAATTATTTGACAATTGCCAACAATAGACACAACTTTAGGAAACCCTGCTAGAAAACAAGAGTGCCATATATTTATGTTCATTGACATTCCGCAAATGAAAGGAGTCTCGAGGAGTCTTTTTTTGTTTTTTTGTTTTACCAATTTGTCCCAAATTATTTTTTTTTTTAAATGATGTCGCGACCAGTGTTCAGAGAGCCTTGCTCCAATACGTCTTGACCTCCTTAGTGAACGCCCCTGGTTGGTTAAGGTACACAAACTGAGAAAAAAAAACAACATCGTGATGCACCTATGTAATCTGAGACAGTGGTCGAGGAGTTAAGAGACTTCCCCTCTCCTCAAAAGAAATGTGCTCAGATTTCAACTCAAGTATACCGAGAGCCCGTCACGGTGCCCTGGCTCTGTATCGCAGTTGACTTGGGACGAAATACGATCACATGACCTGCTCGTCCTATAGCGGTGGAAACGGGTGTAGGAGTGTGGTTGGGGGGGGGGGGTTAAACATACATCCTCCCTAAGCTGGAAATTAATGTGCCGCCAAGCGATGCCACTATTTTCATTCCGACGCTGATTGAACACGAAGATAGAAGAAGGCACAGGAATCCCTCACACGTGACTGTGACTCGGGGGATGCTTCATGGGGGGATACTGTCGAGGTAAATATCGAGGCCAGAAAGCGTTTCTTTATTTCTAACAGCGGCGTAAACCTTTTTGCCTTACGTTTTAGTCAGAGGAAAGATTTGCATTAGAGAGGAGAGAGGGGGGGGGGGGAGAGAGAGTATAGGAGAAATAGACAGAAAAGGGGAAAAGATATGAAATAAAAAGAAAGAAGAGATAAAAAAGACAAAACAGGTAGTGAGAGAAAGAAAGAAAGAAATGGAGAAAATAAAAAGAGCGATCAAAATGAGAAAGCATAAATAGTGAGAAAAAGAGAGGGGAAGAGATGTAGAAACCAAAAAGAAAAAGATATTTATAGAGAGCAGGATATGCTGTAGAGCACTAGCACGATGGTAACACGGTTATTATAGTCCAACAATAATACTTCAGAAGAAACAAAAAAAAAAAAAAAAAAAAAAACTCTACCCATCAGATGATGGAGGATTTAAATATTAAATGTGTGGTACATTTAAATAACAAGCTGATGTGTTTCAGGAAGGCTCAAGAGGTCTGTACTTAATCTACTTATAATTTCTTTTAAAACAATTGAAACACACTGTCTTACACATATCCTTTATTTCAGCAGTTGGTGAATAGCTTATATTCTAAAATAATAATAATAACTAAAAATGAACAAGACTTCGAAGGAAATAAGTCTAGCCTGCCCGTTTCAAAAACATGGATAGAAAAAAAAAAAGATGTTCACTCAACCATTTCTGGAAGTAACTTTTTCTTGTCCTGTGGCTATACGAATGTCATGCAAGCGTGAAGAGTAGCCAGTACCATGTCCGACCAATACCGACTCGATCTCACGGACGTCACGGTCCGACCTTCCGAGACCAATCGTCATAGAATGCCTGAACAAAGACCTGCAAACGACGCAACCTGTGGGCAGTGCATAGCTCGTTGCCATGTCACAGGTCTGTACGGCGTGGTAACACGATACTGGTCTTTACTGCACATTGGTCAGTAGTGAGGCCTTCTATACAAAACGGTCTCGGACCGAATTGCCCTCCTTACTGATGGCTGCCAACTCGAATACAATAGACATCCGAATGCAATGAACGCCATCTCGAGTACACGAGCTGAATTTCAACCCTGGACATTCATTTGGACTCTAACCGCAGCCTCGATCTAACAGCCGGAAAAAACAAATACTATGAAATGAGACACTGCGAGTTGAAATTCTTTAACTCTGAACATTGTGACATGGAAAGAGAATAGGAAAATCGTGAGCTTACAGGAGAAGACATATATTGTATTAATCGTGACCTTACAGGAGAAGACATATATTGTATTAATCGTGACCTTACAGGAGAAGACATATATTGTATTAGTGGAACGGAAATTGTAGGTGTTCACAATAGAAAGTTATCTTTTTTTATGAGAAAACTTCTATTACAAAGACAGACAAAAGACAGACAAACAATTTAGTTTCGAAACTGAAAGTTGAAGTTGAGACTAACTACCGAAACATTCGATTGAATTAAGTTTCTATTAAGTGCAAACAAACGCAAAAGAAAGAAACACAAAACTTGCATTTTGTTTGTAGTGTAACGGGGGGGGGGGGGGGGGTAATGTGTTGATCTAGATCCTTTGTCTATTGCACCCATTCAAGGCTTTAAAAACATGAAAAACCAAAGCTTTGATATCAGTTTCTCGCTAAATTTTTCCTAGATAGTTAAAGTAAAAGTTACACAAATTTTTTTGAAAAGCTACTATCTCTGTAGACACGAAGCGCTATTTCATTGTGTCTATACCAGTGATTCCCCAAGATATACTCAATGACTCCATCAAGGCGCGAAGTAAACACTTATTTTTTTTAATTCATTTATTTTGTATGAATCTTATATTAGCTCGCATTCGCTTGAATTCGACATGGGGCACGGCTAATAGACAATGATTTGAGAACCACTGGTGTAACCGATAACTCAACGTTGGCACACTGGGGATTAACTATTTTCGTTTCACGCAGAGGTTAACACAATTTTTTTAGATCCACTTCTCATCGAACACAACTAATAATTAAACATGAAACATCTGGCTACATAAACGAAATTAACTAGTCCAGTTCGAATCCACAACCTCTGAAACTGTATTATCCATATCCATCTGGCTAACAGGCATGAATGCTATCACTGCATAGGTTTAAATTCAACTTCAGAATGAAAAAAAAAATCCTATTCGGTGTCCCCCGCACGACATAGAAGTACACACAGAAATATGTAGTTAAAAAATATTTAGAAAAAAAAAACCCCAGAGAGTTTGGGGGTGTGGTCACGACGTAATCACCCTTCCACACTAGTATCTCCACAGAGAAAGCCACACACACACAGGAGTATAGAATGAATGTAAGCCATCCTGTAAGATATCAAGACTTACTTCAGTAGCCCATTGTGAAGATAGAGGGGGCTAGAGGGAAAACATATTTACCACGTGTTAAGAACGACTTGAAAAAAAAATTGTGTGCGCTAATAGAGAAACGGACATGAGAGAAGAAGAAATGGAGGGGCGGGCTTGAATCCGGCAAAACGAAAAAAAAAAAAAAAGAAATGGGGGCAGAGAGGGGAGGGGAAACATTTCGGGATTTATAAAAAGACTACCATTGCAATGCATGAATGACGACAGAATTCAGAGGCGTGGACACAATTGCTAGTGTGGGGGTTGGGGGGGGGGTCTAGAGTTAGCGGCGGTGTTTGGACAGTGAAGTTCTATTTCATCGAAGTATGTAGTTTTTTTTAGTTGTTTTTTTTTAATTTGTAAAGGTCGCTTCGTCGTTACCGTACTTATGGTCAATTTTGGACCAGGCTATAGTTTTGTTGTTACTCTTAAGGTGGCCACTTCGTAATCATACGCTTGTCACTGCTTTGTCAAAATTTACCATTTGGATTCAAATTGAATATAATTACGATAACTTTTGTTCATTTTAAAAATAAGATAATTGTATTGGCCCAAACAAAAAGGAAAGTCAATTTGACTACAATGGTCCACCTCAGCATTGCTACCATAACAGTCACACTATGGGTGGGAACACGAAACGCACGTACACATCACGCAGAGACCATAAGGACTTGATGAATTAGGCCAGATGTACTTCTCGGTGACGACAAATGACATTGAAACACCCTGACTGAACGTGGAATAAAGGAGTTTTTTTTAAACTTTCTGTTCTAGCCTTAATGGAGAGGAACCGACCACTTCGTCCAGATCTGATAGAACTGTGGTTTAACGGGGCACATTGCTTTTGGAAAGGCGTCTTTCATGAAAAAGTTCTTCGTGCAATGGTAGCACTGTTCGGGTGATATTGGAGACTTTAATAGATCTAATTTTTTAAAATTACATTACCAAAAATAGAATTTAAATTAAAAAGGAACAAAATGAAAATAATCAAAACAAGATCTTTCAGAGATTAAGAGATTAACCCTCACTAATAATTGCTCCCGTCAATGATAATGTTTACTCGGCTTTAGAAATATAAAACTTTACAATATCCATGTTTTTAGGTGAGAATTGTGCGTCAAAATTGTGGTTTATTGGTTTGCTAATTAAGCTCTTTTCCTTATGTATTTTTTTTTTGGAATGTCGCACCTTATTCAACCCATTTTAGGACTAAACAGTTCTATCAATATATGCAAATGTATGCATGACATGCTGACAACTCTGAGTGTAAAGTTGACATAGAGTAAGACACTCTATCCTCCTGCAACTCGTCTCCCTTTAAGCGCGGATGTCAATCTAATCATTGAGATGAGGTCGGCGCGGACGGAGAACAAGCAGGAGGGACGAAACGTTTTGTTTTGTGTTTTTTAAAGGCTTACAGTAACTTTGGAATTTTTCCCCCCCTCGCTTCTACAGTAAAACTTAAAGGCATACATATATAAGCAAGAAGATTGAGAGAGGAGGGGGTTTTTTTATGGGGGGGGGGCGGGGGGTTTGGCGTGGAAAGGGGGGGGGGTGTACAGTATCTTGTCATACTAAAATGGTCTCCCCTTTCAATTCAGTCAAGCTCAAAAGTTAAATGGAGCCGGCGGGCGGTACACGACAGTCTATAACACCCTGACGGTGCAATAGAAGAAGTTGCTTGGCGCTGTTTCGGTAAACAGGGAGGCCTCATCCTATCCGCTTACGACATTGAAGAAATAGTATAGCCAAATGCCACGCAGGGACATAACATTACTGATAGTTGACAGATGTGTGTGTGTGTGTGTTTATGTCAGTCACAGCACACCTGTATAGCTGACACTAGTGTGTATTCATTCATGTGACAGTCACGACACACCTTTAGTGACCGACTTTTGAGTGAAGCGGTGACAGACGGAGGAACAGACGAAAAGGCAGAGAAATAACAGGTCGCAATCTAATGTGCAGAGCCAACGGACGATAGATAGGACCGGATGTTCTTAGGGGAACACGAGAGAGACAGACAGAGAGAGAGACAGAGAAAGAGACGTAGATAGAGAGAGAGAGAGAGAGAGAGAGACTTAGATAGAGACAGAGAGAGAGAGAGAGAGAGAGAGAAAGACAGAGAGATAGAAAGACAGAGAGATAGAAAGACAGAGAGAGAGAGAAATCAGAGAGCAACAGAGAGAGATATATAGAGAGAGTAAGAGAGAGAGATCGAGCGGGAGAGAGAGAGAGAGAGAGAATGAAAGACACCATAAGATTGAATCAGTGTAAAGTAAACCAACAAATGCTCAAAACCACAGACAGGTATGTAGCATGCAGGTGGGCAGACAGGGAGGGAGATACATTGACTGATGGATGGAGGTCACACAGAAGGAAGGGGGGGGGGGGGCTAATGAAAGGTGTACAGAATACATACTATACAGTACTCTATAGTCAAGCAAGTCTATGTCTACAAAATACAATACTATATAGTCAAGCAAGACTACCTGTAAAAAATACAATACTAATTAGTCAAGCAAGTCTATGTGCCGCTCTGTTTATGTAGAAAGATTTGTTGCTTAGATGACCAACCAGGTGAAGGGTCTCAACACAGACAGAATCTCCTGTGTGCAGCCCAGATGTTTACAGAAACCAGATATTCAAGTCAAAGAGACAAGTGAATGGGGGGGGGGGGGGGAGGGAGTACGCAGCAATAACAAATACAATCTCTATGCATAGGCGTGAATTAAATTAGATTATCAGAAGCCTGCTGACAGAAAGCTTCAGCCGACATTATCAACTCAAAAGAAACGAGAGAGAGGGAAAGACATTGGGTATTCCCCCCCCCCCCCTTTTTCATATTTTTTAAACAGGCTGGCTACGCATGACTTAATTCTTTTCTCAGTAACCAGCAGAGAGATCTATGATGGTCTTACCTGATCTGTCACTCAAAACAGATAGATCTAGTGGGTAATAAGTAGGTACAGGTATAATTGATTTAACATCGATTTCCTTTTTTTTTTCACGGTCAATAATTAGAATAAGTAATTAAAAATTCGTGCATTTACAAATCAAGGGCATCCAATCAAGCATCCAATTAGACAGAGAAAGAGACAGAGAGAGCGAGAGACAGAGAGAGAAAAAAAACGTAACATTTTTATAAGGGGCGGGAGGGTGTATTTCACCAGGCCTCTCCCCCCCCCCCCCCCCAGTGTCCAGTATTTTATACAAATAATACACATTTAGTGGCATATAAAAAGTTACCAAATATTTTAATATAAGCATTATAAGCATATCACGAGTATGAAGTATAATATATAAGAACTATAGGAAGTGTTTCAGATGTTTGAAGGAACTTACTATAGACGGTGAAGATCTACGACGTAGCAGATCTATATATAGCAAGCCTTTTTGGTGCTTCCGGTGTACATAAACCGAATGTATTAATAAAGCGAAGTATTTTAACCAATCAAAAGCTACAGTCTGCGGGCTTTTTCAGTGCACGGCACGGACCAAAGGTTTGGAACTTCCCATTGATCTCAGACAGACAACACTACTTTCAAGAAGAACATTAAGACTTACCTGTTTAAAACTTTTTTTTTAGATTAGTTTGTCATTTTAGCTCTCGTGTTTGTGTTTGTAATAAAATTACAGCGCCAATTGAACCTACAATTTGTTTGTTAATAGCGCTTTATAAATAAAAATTATTGTTAAATCAATTAATAGCTTTATTGTACTTTCCAGTATTGTTAAATCAAATAATAGCTTTATTGTACTTTCCAGCATTGTTAAATCAAATAATAGCTTTATTGTACTTTCCAGCATTGTTAAATCAAATAATAGCTTTATTGTACTCTCCAGCATTGTTAAATCAAATAATAGCTTTATTGTACTTTCCAGCATTGTTAAATCAAATAATAGCTTTATTGTACTTTCCAGCGGGTACTTTAAGACCTTGCAGATCATCGGTTTAAATACGTAAAGAGAAAAATAATGTATCAATCTGATACAGAGGCGTTGTGGGGGGGGGGGGCAAGGGTGCCCGAATACCAGGGCGAAACCCTCAGGGGGGAGGGGCGCCACACGCAGCCTTTATTTCTATGTGATGTTCATGGAAAATGGGGAGGGGGGGGGGGACGCCAATACTGTTCTTGCCAGAGCACACGTTTTGCTCACTACGCCTCTGATCTGATTGGGTCTTCTGTTTTAGTGTACGTCGATCGCAGTGTTAAAGTTTAAAAATTAATAAAATTCATCGTGTAATGGAATCCCAAGTACATGGGGGAAAAAACAACAACACAATCATTAAAAGTGGGTCTTGCGGTGAGGTCAGGGTGTAAGGTGTTTACAACGTGGGCAATGAAATTCATCTACGTCTTGACCAAGAAAGTTATGGACAGAAAAAAAAAACAAAAAAACATGGGCCTCAGCTGTGGATGCCACCTCAACAACGATATACGTGGAAGGGAATGCCTCTCTCCAAAATAGAGCTCAACCACAACCAACGTGATCACGGAGGTCACGGCTCAACTGTAACATGAAAAAGTGTTCTAGGCGATGAACCATAGTCGATACGATTGAAAGATCCAATGACATACATGTTTTTCACGCGATGGCTGAGTGGTAAAGCGCTTAACTTTCGAACACCGGCTTCTCGGGTTGGAATCCTAGTGAAGACGAATTTTTTTTTTTTAAATTACGGGATTTTTTAGAAGTCCCTGAGTCCACCGCCGAGTCCACCCAATTCTAATGTGAATCTGATATTAGTTGGAAAAAGTAATCGCGGTTGGTCGTTGTGCTGGCCACATGACACCCACGTTAATTAACTATTCATGCAAACAGATGACCTTCACATCATCTGCTCAATAGATATGACACTCTTTTTTATTTGTTGTTTTTTTTTAAATTACCCAAAGCCACCCTAGTGTGAGGTTTAGGTGGTGAGACGACCTTAGGTTTAAACGTCTACCACCACCCCATCTCTCACCGTCAATTCATTACATCTTCTAAGTCAGCCTGAGCACAACCCTCTACAAGTGACCGAAGCAGAGAGACTATTATCAAGATCAAAGGGCTTAGAAGTATTACGTAATAAAAGAATTAACACTCTATATAGTAAAATGGGCGTCTCTCTTGGAAACACTTGTCACAGCCTAACCCCCCGCTAGGGGTGCTGTCGCAGTAACGAAAGAATAAGGCACCCCCCGTCACTTCATAACAGTAGAAAATCGGCGTCTCGTCTTTGATAAGGCACGTCCCCCCCCCCTCCCCCAGGGGATCTATGTGAATGCGCAAAACAAATAGGTCCAGGTCGGGCGAAACAATTCCCAGAACTCTTTTCCGTAGAGAACAAGACATGAAGACACAATCACGTCAAGGGTTCTATCAGATCAGGTGGAGATAATCCTCGCCACTTGAGCGTCTTTGAAAGTTAAGCCAAAGGGGGATCATTCAGGATTGAAGTGCGCGTTCAGTTAGGACCACATTGCTGGCGAGGGAATGAACATGTGTTCGTGAGCGTGTGTGTCTGTTTGTTAATTTATTTATTTTTTATTTTTTTTTTTGGGGGGGGAGGGTGTTAATGTAATTATTTTGTTATAGCTGTATAGGCCTATTATATAATACAAAATACATACTAAAATACATTACTCGATTATAACGAACATAAGAATTGTACTTCAAAATGGTACGGGGAATAATATTGTTTTATCCCTTTCCATCAGAGAGAGAGAGAGAGAGAGAGAGAGTGTGTTGTGTGTGTGTCAAAGTGTGAGGTAAAGAACACAACTGTTGCAGTAATATTTCTATTTACAGACATTTGTTACGTAAATATTTCTATTAATAGACATCTGTTTCAGTAATTTTTCTATTTGTAGACATCTGTTTTAGAAAAAATCGATCAAGTCATTCTATTGTAAAAAAAACATTTTATTTTTTTAAACCGGTATTTTAAAGAAAATAGAATCTTCTTGTTGTGATTCATGTTTAAAAAAACCCCACAAACTTTTCAATTTAAAACGTTGTCACTATATGTTCTTTCAATCAGCAGTATGACTGTTAAAGACTGCATGTATTCAGTCACGCGTCCTCTTCAACAGTATTCTCTATTCTCAGCATTCCCACAATGTCTTAGTGTCGTGCTTTCGATGCTGACCACTATTACGTCCGGCGATGGGCAGGGTTCGAACACGGTACCATCACGACGGCAGTCCCATGCCACACGACAGACAGCCACCGATGTCCGTTTTGATTTGATTTTTTATTTTCAGCACATAGGCACAATGTCGGCCCTGTCGTGCCCCTCGATAAAAGTAAAGTTCCCCTTTCAGACCTTGTGGTCTATAGGGCAGATGAGTAAAAGTAATCTGATTCTGTGGCCTACGGTTAACGAGTGTGTCATGTGTCCAGCACAACAACCAACCGCCTTTAATTTTCCCCCAACTTATGTCAGGTACCCATTAGAGCTGGGTGGACTCAGAGGCGCCCAAAGATCCCGAAATTAAAAATCCAAGTCTTGTACAGGATTCGAACACGGGACCCCCGGTTCAGCCAAGCGCTTTACCGCTCAGCCACCGCGCCTCATCGTGCCCCTCAATGTCCGGACAAAAATAAATAAGTTCTCACTAATTGAGAAGAGAGAGAGGGGGGAGGAGTAAGTGTAGCGCTGAATATTTTAAATAAAATTAATTTATTAGTTATGTGTGTACATCTGTGCGAGTGTGTGTGGGATATGTATGTGTTTATGTAGTGTGTTTTACTCTGATTCTGTGAAAATAATAATTACAAAAAAAAAAAAAAAAAATTCTTTAAAACGAGAATGTTCAAAGTCTTGTTTCTTTATATGACAGCGTCTTTTATGACAGCAATAATTTGTACAATTTTTTTTCCTTCGACACCCCCCACCCCCGCAAACACCCCGCACTTTGTTCATTTTTTGTCTGCAACGTCAAATCTGGGCCACCGTACTAAAACGTGTTGGACGCATCCTCAAACACGGCCGTGTCCTACGTCACAGGCCAACATGAGAGGTGGGGGGGGGGGGGAACTGGTGCACTGAAGAATTTTATGAATGCGTACTGTGCTGCCAACTGTGACTATCTTGTCACCAAATACGAGAATGTTGGGATTGTTTTGGTCTTTTTTTAGGAATATTTGTAATATGTTGTTTTTAAATCAAAATAATTTCATTGTCTAAAAGTGTTTTTATTAAATTAGAAATAAGAGAATGTCTTCGGCACTTTGTTCTCTTTTGTTAACTCTGTACGGTGTGTAAAAGTTGAAAGACTCGATTTCTACGTCAAGTCACTCAGACACGTACCCAAAATAAAAACAAAAAGTATTTAAAATACAAATTACATTAATTCCTCCTGTATAATCAAATACTAGAGTAGATTTATATTTAAATTTTATTTTTCATAATTTTGTAACACCATATGCAACAGGGATCTTACTGATGCTCGGTAATACAAAAAAAAGACTATGTTTCATCTCGTAGAAAGACTATGGTTCATCTGGTAGTCATGTACGAACACTTTTTCACGAGTCTTTTGTGGTAGAGGAGCCAATCCTTTTTTTTTTTTTTTTTTGTCACGCTTTTCTTCCAGAACTGATGCCCATGTATTTCAATGTCCAAAGCTTTCTTGGTCACTATCTCTGTCCACACAGTGCGTAATATATCTTCCCAGTAGTCAGCATCACTGTCCACTGATTTGAGGTCCGTTTGATTACATCCACATAGCGGAGGTGGTTACAGACCATAGAAAGAAAGAAGTGCAGGAAGTGTATGCAAGGTGGCGGTGTGTGTGTGGAGAGAGAGAGAAAGAGAGAGAGATAAAGACAGATTTAATATGCATAAAATATCTATAAATCAGTCAGAAACTGGACATAAACCTTTCTCGAGTACCGGTATTACACAACCCAGAACAACATTTAACCCAGATAGTTATGCCAACATGTCTATTGTCGACTGCTGTAGAGTTTGCAAACTTGGAACCCCCGTCAGTGTGTAATAATTCATCGTTTTTTGATATCATGGGACGTCTACCTACGTGTTTATGCCACCTTGTGAGAACACACGTCAAAATTATACCAAGAGCTAACTTTTAATATTCATGAGGGTTAGAAGCGTGGTGGATGAGAGGGGTCCCAGGTTCGAATCCTGGTGAAGACTGGGCGCCTCTGAGTTCCCCCAGCTCTAATGGTTTGGGTAAAAAAAAAAGACATTTAGTCACTGTGTTGGCCACATGACAGCCTCGTTAACCGTGGACTACAGATACAGATGACCTTTACATCTTTTGCCCTGTAGACCGCATGAACTGAATGGGGAATTTTACTTTTTCTGGAGTGTTCTTCATACAGCGTCATTGTGCTGGCTAACTCGTTTTCTTGTCAGCTTGGGGGCTGGTATCGTCGACACGTCACACAGATTTGGAATTCCAGCTTTGGTCAATTCCTCGGCTCTAGGACCTGACAGAGACGCTCAAGCCAGATGTCGCTTACGTCACAGCTATCTGATGAAGCCAATCGCAATAGCAAATACTTCATGGGTATAAATAGATCTAGATCTAACTCTAACACACGGCGAAATCCAAGTTAATTTATTTTTTGGGTGGGGAGGGTGTGGCTCGGGAGTTCTACACACAAACACTTAAACACACACACACATTAACAACCAAAAAACACCACTAAAAAAGAAAAAGCCACGCATGCTTATCTAAAATATTTATCAGGCACCATCCACACGTGGAGACTACCGGGTTGTCCCAATATGAAGTCACATTTCGCACATTTCCCACAAATCAAAGTTCGATATATGATAACTTGTTTCTCAACTCAGTGCATAACCAAAAAGAGAGGGGGAGGGGGAAATGTAATCGCCCGACCGTCAAGAAAATAACACTATATCAAACTATTAATGGTGTTACACGTTTTTCTTCTTCCTCTTAGCTGCCATGATAACTAGAATGTAATCCTTCTAGCAGTTCTAGCTTGTTTGACTAGAACTAAAAGACGATAGTGATCATAGGGTTAACTATTCGAAAGATAGGAGGTGGGGGGTTAAGAGGCCAAAAGTAAATATTTAGAGATAGCGAACACTAACAGTTCTCCAGTTGACTCCAACAGACAAAGGAACGTTCTAGAGTGATTAGAGGTCACGTGGTGCCAAAGGTAGGTACACAAACGAAACAGGCCAATGAAAGGAAAGGTTTGAAAATGATGCACGTGAAGTCATTCGAGGCACGCCCCTCGGCGAAACGAACTTCTACTAGTGTTAGAATGACCGTGAGTCAAAAAGTGTCGATCTAACGTAGATCACAGGTTGGATCGGCACCTTCGACACGGGGTCACGGAGGTCACGGTTGGATCGGCACCTTCGACACGGGGTCACGGAGGTCACGGTTGGATCGGCACCTTCGACACGGGGTCACGGAGGTCACGGTTGGATCGGCACCTTCGACACGGGGTCACGGAGGTCACGGTTGGATCGGCACCTTCGACACGGGGTCACGGAGGTCACGGTTGGATCGGCACCTTCGACACGGGGTCACGGAGGTCACGGTTGGATCGGCACCTTCGACACGGGGTCACGGAGGTCACGGTTGGATCGGCACCTTCGACACGGGGTCACGGAGGTCACGGTTGGATCGGCACCTTCGACACGGGGTCACGGAGGTCACGGTTGGATCGGCACCTTCGACACGGGGTCACGGAGGTCACGGTTGGGTGGGCATACAGAGGAGGGATTGGAACCCAGGGCCATTACGTCTTAAAGTGTACATTTTACATCAACCATCCGGCCAACCCAAAGATAGTTGTCTTATTTTATAACATGGATAAAAAACATAATAATAATAATAATTATCCAAAATAACAATATATCCCTTTGTTATATCAACCTAGGGGACAATAACAACTGACCTCACAGTTACCTTCAAGGCCCTTAACATTCCTAGGAACAGACCTGCCACATCACCAGAAAATTCCACAGTGGACACTGGTAAAGAGACTACATTGAATTGTGTTTCTCTTTAACGAAACTCGACCCTGACAGTGTCAGAGAAGGAATACTCGTTCCTGTCTAGAACAGTAAAATAAAACACTGAACCATAATCTTCTAATACAAAAACAAAATTTAATAAAATACTCTGAAAGACACAAAGATAAAGGCACATTCCTCGTCCCATATGCTAGGACAAATTTGTACAAATACTCCTTCTTCCCTAGTGCTATTAGAGCATGGAATGGGTTGCCTGAGCTAGCCAGGAAAACCAGTGACTTGGCAGAATTTAAGTCAATGGTTAATATGCATGACGCGTAGGACGTAATCATCTTCTTTTTTTGAAGTAACGTCTGTATTATATAAGATAAGAAGATAAGATAATATAGTTTATTGTTGAAATCCCTGAGATTATCACAGAGTGCATAATATAGTGACAAATGAATGTATTTCCACATCCGTGTATCATTGCTCAAACTGCCTACTCTGTTCCATCAGGGCCTGCCTTGGGTAACTGGAGGCCCAAGGCGAAGCGAATAAGGCGGCCCCAAATGAAATAGAGGAACAAAGAAATAAGCCCGAAAAATACGGAATGAATTACAGACCGTCCTGTATCTATATCTAAATCAACAAATAAGTTCATAATTCATATTACGCCGATAGAGCTAATGAGCTTCATGAGCGATTCATGATCACCGAACTAGAAATTTTCCACAAGGAAGAAACAAAGGTCTTCTAAGATATGTAGTCAAACAAGGAGCTCTAAACGACCGCGAATAAACTTTGAATCATTGCAGAGACTTAGCGCTGTGATAGTAGACACAGAGTCATGGAGTTCTGCCATGTTTGAGATTTGATTCTATGCTTCGCAAATTTTCTCTCTAAAAAAATTCTTTGAGTCCTTTGCGAGGCCCCCAACAATCGGCCCTAGTTCCATTATTGTTCAAACTCTACCTATGACTCCGCGCAATCTAAAGTTCAAGTAACTGATCATAAATGTCTCCGCCCTTGCGTCAGTCGTAAACAGAAAGTGGCGGATCTGGTATTTGCTAATGCGATTACAACTATCCAATTTAAAAAGTTTTTTTTTTAAAAAGGTGCCGATAACACAAAAAATGAAAAAAAAAAAGGGGGGGGGGTGTAAAAAGAACAGAAATGGAACTGTATCACTACGCGGAGATTCTAAACACATTTCTTTGCAGAAGTCAACGCGCGGCAGATTACACAAAGAATGAATGAAACTAGAGAGAAAGAAGAAGAAAAAAATTACAAGAGTGGGAAAAGAAAGGGGGAGGAGGAGGGGGGAAAAGGGGAGGGCGTATCAGAAATTTGGGGGGAGAGGCGCAGGATATAGGGGGGGGGGACGAATGAATCAAAGGGATGCGCAAACTCGCGCCAAAATGGAAGGTGGCGTAAGAGAGGGACCTTGTTTGATTACATTTCTCTTCCCCGAAGTGTGTGTGTGTGTGTAAGGAGGGGGGGGGGAGAGGTGAAATGTGGGCGTAGTAATTTGGCCAATTGATGCCAAGAAAAGAAAAATTCATTCGAATTTTTTTCATCTTGCAATCTTAACCAATAGAATTCTTCGTTGCATATTGATGAGCAACTTAAAAAGTCTTAAAACAATTTAATTCGACGTCTTTTAATACGGCGTTAATCTTAAGTTGACTATGTTACTTTTATTCAAATTGTTTTTAGTTACTAGTTAGAATTGTTTTGTTTTGAAGTAATTACTGAATCTGTAGAAGCGGGAATTCAGCCGGGGAAATAACATGCCATGTTCATTCTATAAATTAAGTTTCTGAGTTTTCTAACACACAATCTCGGATCAATCAATCCTTCTAGTTCTAGTTGCTACTCCTAGTTGTTACACTCCTTCTAGTTGCTACAATCATTCTAGTTGCTACACTTTTTTCTAGTTGCTCCATTCATTCTAGACCACAGTGCTTAATGAAGCCGAGTTAGAAGATTTTTGTTTATGTATTTCTTGCGCTATTGCAACATGTGTTTATATTCTTATTAAATTTACACCCCCCTCCCTGCTTTTATAACTTGTGCACCACTGACGTGCACCAGAACATCAGAGACAAAACTACACAAAGAAAGATCAAAGGATGCACCACTCCCGTTCTTTGAATGATCACCACCTTGTAAGTATTTGTGTACATCCCAGCTACAACATTATGTCTGCTCATAGTTATCATGTACGTTGGCGAGTTTCTTTGATGTAGAGTAGGTTGTCCACGCTCGGACCCCGAATGACCATTGATGACTTCAAAACAAAGGACCGGAGAATTATCTTCCGTCAAACTGTGTCCGGATGGTGAAAAGGTCACGACCTTATAACAAGGGTGATAATAAGCACTTCATTAGCATGTACGATTAATCGACTTTGACTCGTGATAGATAGGATACAAGAATTTTGCTTTACCAATGCAAGAGAAATATTCAAGCGATCCCCCACCATCCACAAGTATGTCCCAAATTCATCCTCACAAAAAAAAACAACAAAAAAAAACCATCTATCGCAAGGATGGAAAACAATATATATCCCATGAGCCTTTGGTCCACTATTTCCTCTATATATTCATCCTCCGTAAATTGCTTTAAAAAAATTTTAAATTTCGAAATGGTAAGTGAATATAAAGGCAGTCGCCCAATAAATTGTCCCTGTTGACAGTCCAATGCACTGGACCTAGCTTCATCCTCACGCCGTGTTTAAGTCATCAAATAAACGCATTTTACAATCGTATAGTAAAGTCCCCTTCAGACCTTGTGATCCTCCCTCTCTGTGGCCACGGTTAACAAGGGTGTCATATGACCAACACAACGACCAATCGTCTTTACTTTTCCCCAACTAATGTCAGGTACTCAGAGGCGCTCTTAAAATCCCGCAAACTCCTAGTCTTCACACGGATTCGAGCCATGGACCCCGGTTCGTAAAGGCATGCGCTTTACCACTCAGCCACCGTGCCTCCTCTACACGCATATAAAAAAACAACATAATAGACAGCGTTCAAATTAATAAAAATCAAATTCACAAAGATGTTTACTAAAAAAAAACGTACACATCCAATCTTGATTTAATGAGAATAAATGGTACATGCTAATAATGAAACTACTAGTTTGATAAATTGTAAGAACAGTACAAGATTAAAAGTCGGATGGGGGGGGGGGGGAGGACGTTTAAAAACACGTAGCATAAAACTTAACTTTAGTTTGTCCAGGAAGACAGGTACCGCTCTAAACAATCTCTGATAACCACTGCAACCTTCTCCAGACGAGACACGAACCTAGTATACGGGATAAGAGGTAATCTCTTGAATCATAAATTCTTTAGCCACCTTGTGGTTGCAGACGATCAAGTAAGTCACATTGCGAGCTAATCTACTCGTCACGTGACTGAGACCCTTGACACCGCGCACGAATTAAGACGACTGAGGATTCGGCATTAAATAAATAAACAAAAAGTGCAAAAGTTTAATTTTAACACTAAAACAAAATACAAATAAAACCACCACAACAATTTTCTAGTGTTACTATTTCGGTTTTAAAAAAATAAAAAGAATTCAAAAATACATTGTGTAGCAATAACAAACACAAATCAATATAAAAAGCTTCTACACCCAAAGCGCAAGAAAATTGAATCACATTCTGACAACATCAGCGAATCTCAAACTACTATCCAAGAATACATTGTGGTGTGCAACGGTACAGTAAGGTAAAACACTTAAAGCACTTCGTGTAATTGTCTGCCGATTGCGCAATGTTCCCCCTAACAGTAACATCAAATTTACAGGTGATCATCGCTTCTCCTGAAATTTAGTTTTCCAAACTTCCTTCAGACCTCTTGACGACATCCCGGTACGCATAATCTGGCAGCGCGATATACTAAACAGCTGGCTTAGCGGTAAAGCACCAACCTTTGAACCGAGGCTCCCAGTTCAAATCCTGGTGAAGACTGAAATTTTTAACTTCGGGATCCCTGGGCGCCTCTGAGTCCACCCAGCTCCAATGGGTACCTGACATTAATTGGGGAAAGCAAAGGCGGTTGGTCGTTGTGCACACGACACATTCATTAACCGCGGGCCACAGAGACAGATGATCTTCACATCATCTGCCCTATAGATCGCAAAAGTCTGAAAGGGGAACTTCACTTTTTTATTGATTCACTGACTCATCTATCATTAACTTCCCCCAATTGCCGTGGACGAAAAAATACGAAAATTAAACCTTTTACCTCTTAACTTGGATCTCCCTAAAGACTCGAAGTTTCAATTTACGGATTTCTTTTTTTTTTTTTAGGACGCTCCTAAATCTAATGGATACCTGACATTTGTTGGGGAAAATAAAGCCTTCTGTCGTTGTGCTGAAACGCTCGTTAACCGCTGGCAATAGACACAGCCGATTATTGCATCATATAGATCGCAAGGTCTGAAAGGAGCACTTTACTTTTTTAAACAATGTACAGGTAATAAACCCATTTTAAAAAAAAAAAAAAAAAAAAAAAAAAAAAAAAAAAAAAAAGCTAAAAATGTCACACAGTCGCTAATTGTAATGGCATTTTCTTTCAAAAACTAAGTGTAATAAATATTAAAAAAAGATTAAAAAAACAGAAATTAGAAAACATACATCGGGAGATGTGAAACATCCTGAAAACATCAGAAGTTTGTAAACAATCCTTTCAGAATAAACATTTTTTTAAACAAACATCCTTTTTGGAAAAAAACAACATTTGGAATAGGGCTATCAATAATAGTAACGATAAATTCATATTTCTGTAGAAAGTGACCAAAGATCCCACACATTCTGTTGAAATCACTATTCACGTTAAAAGCACAAAACCGAAACCAAATGCCTGAAAAGCACAGATCTTCAAAACTCCAACAGCTTGCAGCCCGCTAACTTGAAGGGAGGCGTACAGGTAGATCAAGGTAGAATTATTACTGACCAATAAAACAATAACACGCCTTTTTGTTTGAACTTGAAAATAGCAAAACTAGGTCAACTTCTCGTCTACTTCACTTTCCTATTATTTTTTGTTATTAAGACGAACGTAGAGGAAGCCGAGAGGGTAGCAACGGGGTTCGTTGGGTGGGGATCGGGGGGAAAGGTGATCGGCAGCGGAGAAAGTGGTCACTAGACTACAGTCGCTAGACTTTCTCTGACCACAGCCCAGTAGGTCAACGCACTCGCCGAAGGGAATGATAACCCACATAGTCCCGCGATCTCGCAAAAGGTCAACAAAAAAAAAAAACGGAGATTTCCATTCAACTCTGACCTTTCGGCAACACGCCATACATTTCAACGAAGCACCGGGGGGGGGGGGGGGGGGGGCTACTTAGATAAACAAAGGGGGGGGGCAGGGGAAGACTACATTTTTTGTCTTGAATGCTACTGGTCCTGGAATGCCATTCTTCATTGGAAAGAAAAACGAAAAACTTCCGGTCAGTACAAAGTAGGGTAACATCACTATTAAGGGGTGACAACACTATTAGCTGAAGCGTATAGTCAAGACGTTTGTTGTTTTCTTTAAACTGTTAATACCTAGAAACTAAAGTTTCCTTAAACACACCCGTTATACATTGATCTTTCGTAACATGCAATTTTTACAAAGCTTTCATCATTTCGATCTGTCTGTCTGGTAATAAGATTGTACACGATATTTCTGAGAAATGTTGCACAATTTTTTTTCTTTTACCAGCCAACACAAGTATCAATTAAAAAAAAACAACAACTAATTAGTTAACGAACTATTTGTAATTAATTATTTTGTTTCGTATCGAACAAGAGAAAGAAATTGTGCTTGACAGATGTGGTAGTATAAATTGAGTTAGTCCCCTTGAAGAGGCTTGAGCCCTCGATCTTGAACTCAAGTCGTGCAAGCTTTTTTTTTTATTCGTTATAAAGTGATCACGTTCACATTAACTGAAACACATTCTTTCACCTCCATCCCACTTGTCCAACTGATTCAGAAAAGTGACAGAGTCAAAGCACATTGGTAAATCTAAAAGCATGAAATTGCGCTAAACAAACAACAAAATACATTTTTAAACTATTTCTAATCGCACAGATTTATTATTGTTAGTTTTTATATTTTATAAATTTAACTACATGACTGATCCAATCTAAATGATACAATTGCGCTTAATATAAGATTTCTTGTTGTTGTTTTTACATTATTTGTATGTTCTTCTCGTTTTTTTAAACTTATATTTTGTAGGGAATTGGGAGCCATAACAGAGGAATGCGAAGGATCCATTCAAGCGCTTCCTCAACATTGACCTGCAACGTCACAACATGTGGGCAGTTTAGACCAATAGCGCGATGCCATGTCATAAGTCTGTACGACGTAGCAACGAACTATTGGTCTAAACTGCCCACATTAGTGACGTTGCAGTTCAGTGTTGAGGCCTTGTATAACGAATGGTATCGATTCAAGTCACTAAATAGTAAGACAACGTCGTCTGGTGTAGATGACTCGTGAATCATTATGGCACTCTGGCTTCTTGCCACGAAGTGCACAAGAAAGTCAATGATCTATTTAGAAGTGGAAAGCCAGAGAATACCAAATGAATTTTCTCCATTTTGTTCCTTGTGGTCACACACTAAATGTATGTTGCAATTCAATGACACATCATCCAAGGGAGACAAGTGAAGATAATAACATGTGGTCTACACATTTAAGAACAGGCTTATCTTATCTTATCTTATATAATACAGACGTTACTTCAAAAAAGAAGATGATTACGTCCTACGCGTCATGCATTTAGCCATGCATATTAACCAATGACTTAAATTCTGCCAAGTCACTGGTTTTCCTGGCTAGCTCAGGCAACCCATTCCATGCTCTAATAGCACTAGGGAAGAAGGAGTATTTGTACAAATTTGTCCTAGCATATGGGACGAGGAATGTGCCTTTATCTTTGTGTCTTTCAGAGTATTTTATTAAATTTTGTTTTTGTATTTGAAGATTGCTGAGTGTTATTGGTCCATCAATCTGGACTACCACTTCTGTTCTCTGGGGAGCTGGTTGCCCAACCCACAGCCTAAATACTGTACCGGGTGGTACAAGGAATATTAGGGAGGGGATAGGGCGCACATTTTAAATTATATTTCATATTCATTTTTTAAAAACTATTTTTAGTCCGATGAAATTTGAGAAGTAGGTCAACCAGGAGCCAGACGACGAGAGTACAAAACAAAGACATTTATTTTTGGGGTCGGGTGTGTGTCACAAGGAAGCGAAGTGTGGCTAATTGTTCTCTTTGAAAGGGTTGGGATTCCACAAGGCGCCATACCATTCTCTTCCGAGGGCGACCCTATGCCAATTTTTCTATCTCAGGATTTAATAATTAATTAGAAAAAATAACTGCACGACTACAACTTTTTTTTTTTTTTTTTCATTTCTATAAAAAAAAGTTGTTTTTTTTTAATCACCCCTAAAATAACACAAAAAAAGGAAAGTTCCCCCCTTTCAGAACTTGCGATCTACAGGGCAGTTGATGTAAAGGTCATCTGTTTCTGTGGTCCTTTATTTCTCCTGCATTCTCTTTCATTCTCTCTTCCTCTCCCATTATCTCTCTCCACCTCGCACCTCTCTCACCCCCCCCCCAACTCTCTCTTATTGCGTCTGTCGTCTATTCTCATTATTCATTTAGACTTGCGACGTAACTGAAGACCGAGACGACGCCGAGGGTGTGACAACTCTAGGTGGGGGTGTGGAGAGGGGCACTGAAAGATTAGAAGGAAGAAAAAAGAATTGCTGTATAATGTTAATCCGGGCACTGCGTGCACTCTATACTTACATTATACAAACTTTAAAAAGAAAGCGGAGGACGGTTAGAACAAGAGGGGATGGAGCTTGAGTTACTTCATGTTCATTTGAGAATCATGAGATGGGAAATTAAGGAGGGGTGCTCAAAAATGACTGCAAGAATAAAGACGCACCCAATACTATCCAGTGCTTCCACAAAAATGGGAAGGGGGTGTAGAGGGGGGTGAGAAAAATAGTCCAACTCATTGGGTTATGATCGGCGTTATATCTATTTGATTTTTTTAAACATATTTTTAAAAATATATAGGCCAGTCATTAAAATCACTAACGAAGGGTCATTGTCTGACCAAAAAAAAAAAAGGCATATAAGATTAATATATTCTTCCTTTACAGTTGAGCCCTGTGTGTTGTATCCAGTTGTATCCATGGATTAAGAAAGAAACTAAATCAGACTTTGGGAAAACAAAAGGGAGGTCAAGAGAATAACAGTATAATAGCTCTGTCATCCATTGCTCTCCCTTGGCTTAGCTAGCCGAAAAGAAAAAATATGAAACTTATGAAAAACAGAGTTAACCCTATGCAGCATGTCTAAAGATCAAGTTACACCAAGACAAAATAAGAGAAGCAAATAACAGCCATGCAAGAGAAGCATGAGATAAGAGAAAGTCTGCTTACTTCGTCAACTTGAATGTCCCATCTAGAAATGCAATGGATAGAGACAAAGATAAAGAGACAGGGCCAAACAAATCTATGCGGCCAGAAACGTCGATACGACTGGGCCATACAAGTTAATGTGACAGGGGCCATACAAGTTAATGTGACAGGGGCCATACAAGTTAATGTGACAGGGGCCATACAAGTTGATGTGACAGGGGCCATACAAGTTAATGTGACAGAGGCCATACAAGTTAATGTGACGGGGCCATACAAGTTAATGTGACAGGGGCCATACAAGTTAATGTGACAGGGGCCATACAAGTTAATGTGACAGGGGCCATACAAGTTAATGTGACAGGGGCCATACAAGTTAATGTGACAGGGGCCATACAAGTTAATGTGACAGGGGCCATACCAGTTAATGTGACAGGGGCCATACAAGTTAATGTGACAGGGGCCATACCAGTTAATGTGACAGGGGCCATACCAGTTAATGTGACAGGGGCCATACAAGTTAATGTAACAGGGGCCATACAAGTCAATTTGACAGGCGCCATTCAAGTTAATGTGACAGGGGCCATTCAAGTTAATGTGACAGGGGCCATTCAAGTTCATGTGACAGGGGCTATTCAAGTTCATGTGACAGGGGCCATTCAAGTTCATGTGACAGGGGCCATTCAAGTTCATGTGACAGGGGCTATTCAAGTTCATGTGACAGGGGCCATTCAAGTTCATGTGACAGGGGCCATTCAAGTTCATGTGACAGGAGCTATTCAAGTTCATGTGACAGGGGCCATTCAAGTTCACGCGATAGGGGCCATACAAGATAATAAGGGGTCATATATGCAACAGGAGCAATACATGCGACAGGAGCCATACACGCAACAGGAGCCATACACCCAAAATGAGCCATACACGCAACAGAAGCTATCTATGCGACAGGAGCCCCACATATCAAAGGGATAAATGAAGTCATTTGACGACAGTGTAATAAAAGAAATCCTAACTTTAAAAAAACATAACAAAACAAAAAACAAACCAAAAAACAACAGGATTACTTATTCACAAGAAGAAAACAACCAATTCACTGAATTCCACAAGTAACTCAATAATGATAGACATCCACATAATCAAGATACCAGTGGCATTTCTCGGGGATTCTAAAGTCTTGATCAACAACCACAAAGAAGTAATATAAACCAACAGAAAAAATATCTGAGCGCTATTTGGTGCTATCTTCTAAAGTCACACGATTAGCGCCAAAAAATTATTTCTAGACCAGTCCAAATAGAGAAATACAAAAAGCATTCATTTCCAAGTTTCCTTTCGTTTTAATGTGCGGTCGTTTTCACAATAGATCTATTCATTTTTTGTTATCTAAATTAGCCCACATGACTATACAGTCTTTTTTTTGTATTGTGGCAAGGTAAAACGCCAAGCCTAGATATTCCACAGAAGAAACCCTGGGTGTGTGTCACAGTTTGAAAGTATTCAGTGAAATAATTGCGGACGTTCTGGGGTTTTAGTCACTTCTGGAATGAACCACTGACATGGCATACACATAAAGACTTGACATATGAATAACGCAGATATAATTATCGTAGATAAATATCTATTATAAATAAATAAAATAAAATTCTGAAGTATAAAATCAGTTAATCAAACTCAACCCTTCCAACATAATATATATTTTCACTGTTACTACATTTATTTTATCTCTTTCCATTCTTTATTTTCTTTTTCTTCCTTAATTACATAAACATCCGTCATACATTCCTACATGTCCAGGTCCGCCATAGACACATACAGGTCGGGGTCCATCATACACAGCTACATGTCAAGGCTGCCATTCATATCTACAGGTCCGGGTCCTCCATACAGCCCTACAGGTCCAGTTCTGACATATAGCCCTATAGGTCCGGGTCCGCCAAACAACATTACTGGTCTTCCTAGCATCACAATGGGTAGGCCCTACCTCATGCCGTAGTTTAAGAGTCATTTATCTTGACCTAAAATCCCTGACTGTATCACAAGACTGATGAGACTAGAAAGTGAATGACTTGCTTAACACCTAAATACGTGCTAGTTTTTTTGTTTGTTTGTTTTTGGGGGTTGTTTTTGTAAAAGATGCAAGCACATCTTAATCTGAAAAACACAAGTACTACAGTACATCTTAATATCCTTAAAAGATGGAAGCACTATCGCACATCTTAATTTTAACAGTAAAAGTTCTACAGCACATCTTAATGTTAAAAGATGGAAGCACTATAGCACATCTTAATTTTAACAGTAAAAGTACTACAGCACATCTTAATGTTAAAAGATGCAAGCACTACAGCACATCTTAATGTTAAAAGATGCAAGCACTATAGCACATCTTATAAACAAGTGTAGCGCTCATTATTTGTTTTATGTTATTGACGATCAGAGTCGAAGAGCGGGGAGAGCGGGGCTCAAACAGACAACAGACGAGAGAGCGCATGCCTCACCACCAGGCAGCCATCCGCAGTGACACATGAATACAGGCAGAAGGTTTTTTGTTAATTTGTTTTGTTAAAGACGCAGGCACAGTAGCACCTCGTAATATCGCAGATATAGTGTCATATCTTAAACATGTGTCAGACTGTCACATGTCACAGCGGTTTTAAATTCACATCTAGTTCTATTTATCTTTAAAATCAATAAAAACTAACTTAAAGAATTTTTTTTTTGCTTTGAAAAAATAGCGTTTTACGTTTTGCTAAGCTTATATATTTATTTATTTGTTTAATTGTTACCGTATGCTGAGTTTTACTACATACAGAGCGCCAAACCTGGACATGACTCTATTCTTTACCACGCTCTCCGAAAGGGAGTGAATCTCTCCCAGTAAATTGTTGCATTGCGATAAAACGCAGTTTCAACTATCACAGAGTTCCGGGCAGTAAGAAGACACGCTTTAAGAAATTCCGCCATGTTCAGAATCAAACGAGAAATTCAATAATTCCAGATGAGCAGGGGGGAAACAATGTTAACGCACAGCATAGAGTGAAGACCATACACATTACTAGACACACACAAGACACATTTACATAAAAGTACACAAACACGCGTGCGAACACAAACAAACACACATTCCTCAACAATGTACATATGTATCAAGTCACGATAACCTAACAGATTGAAATACATAAAATGTTCAGATGGTAAAAATAAACAGAACATTATCTTATGTGCATGTATACAATGAAAACAAGACCAGAGTCACATTATAATGATTAAAAAAAAAACACTAACTAGATTAAGTCTATCTACTTATTGCGTAGTAAAAACACACCCTAAAACTATATAACTCAATATCAGGGCACTTTAAAATGGTTGTTTTTAGTTTATACAAATGGAAAGGGAGATAACAAATAAAAATATTTTGACGTTTGGGCACATCTAATTATTTCCCTATAATTTAAAAAAAAAACAAGTATAGTGATTTTAATTTTAAATCCGTAGTAGAGATGATAATATCTTTCACAGAGCGTGATCCTCAATATTAACACTTGATGTACCCACCGTTTCCATAACAAACAATGGAAATGTTTTCTACAGCACACAAAATTGTGACAGCTCATGTGTCACACCCGAAACGGTGCAGACAAACAAACCGAACATAAGCGTGTGTCAGCAAATCCAAACCACTACAACCACCACCATAAACATCGTGCGTCGGTTATCTTAACGTTGCACATGGTAAAAAATGAGTTTCTCTCCTTTAGAAGAATGTAATCAATGGTCATTGTATTTCGGAATAACATCAGCTTGCGCCTATTAGAGAACTCGTGTATGTGTGTGTGTGTGTTTGTGAAAGCGTGTGTAGCCCATGTGGGGGAGCTGTGACATAGAAATGCAGTTTAGGTGCTAAGATGTTAACAAAACTCGAGCGACAGAAACAAAAAAAGCGTACTCTCTCACACAGACATATCTGCTTTCTTGTAATAATGTTTAAATGCCATATACAGAAAAACAAAATTGTATCAAATTTTGCGTATAGATTAAAAAAAGAATCACTCTTTTTTTTTTTTTTGGTTCGCCAATTGAGTTAGCCGACTAATGCACATCCCACATTTATAGTAAAACTTAGTCTCATGAGACCACGAGAAGATCAAGAGGGGAAACAGTTAAGTGTGGTTGCAGTGATTCATTCCTGAAAGATTAATAATCTGAAACTAGCTTACTCAAGTGCTGAAGGGAGGTGATCTCAAACAGTGAAACAAGCGCATCACATTCGAACTGAATACATTCACTTATTAGTGTCTACATACCTTGCAGCAGCTTACTTCTGGAGGCGCCATCTTGATGCCCCCTGCTGCCATGAAGCCGCCGGACTCGCTCGCTGAGACTTCGCGCCCAGCGGTGGTTCCCCCAGCCACCAGAAGACGAGCTCCTCGTCGAGCTGTCGGAGACGTCGTCGTCAACGCCACTGATCTCACCGGAAGCAAAGGAAGACATTGTTCAAATCGTTCAAGCATCAATAGGATGAGTGCTTAACCTCTTGACCTCTTATTAGAGTGAGCACAGTGCACAGTGAACACATTCAATAGATCCAAACAATGTTCTTCAGAAACAATCTAGAGGTAAATACTCAGCACACAAAACACTGTTAACGGCTTGATCAACAACAACATACAATTCAAATGGCGAATTTTTCTAAATACTGAACAGGAAGCACTATCCCAATTATCCCAAAGTTGTTTTTAAGTAGTTTCTATGTCAAGCGTCAACAGTTTAGGGTTCAAGTCAACGTTTTAGACACTGAGGTTATCGACAACAACACACACACACACACACACAAGACTTATGATGAGGGAAACACTATCGTCGACCCTCTTCCTGGCATTATCCTTCTCTCTTTTGTTTTTATTTCAACGGTCATGTCGTTTATTCGGAAAAAAAGGTGTGTTGATCCGAAGACAATTATGATCGATCTGACGAGACAGGTGGTCAGGTCACTGGTGCAGCATTCCGCGTGTCATGGCAGATTACCATCACAGCACAGCGTCCAAGTTGTTTACATCCACTCATTGCGGGTACAGGCGAACAATGCAACCAGCTCACTCATGCTGTTGTTCTAGAACGCACAAAGAAAGAGACTGGCACATCGTTCTTAAGTGACCTTCTTGTTACAGTGACCTTCTTGTTACAGTGACCTTCTTGTTAAAGTGACCTTCTTGTTGCAGTGACATTCTCACTACCGTGGCCATGTTACAGTGACCTTCTTGTTACAGTGACTTTCTTGTTACAGTGATCTTCTCACTACAGTGGTCTTGTTACAGTGACCTTCTTGTTACAGTGACCTTCTTGTTACAGTGACCTTCTTGTTAAAGTGACCTTCTTGTTGCAGTGACATTCTCACTACCGTGGCCATGTTACAGTGACCTTCTTGTTGCAGTGACATTCTTGTTACACTGATCTTTTTTTTTCAATCAATAAACATAGCACACGTGAAACAATTTTACTGAAACTTCTCAAAGCGTAAAATGCTTTTTTTTTTCAAAATGTAATGCTTTGAAATTGAACATAGTTCATCCATAGCACACCGAATGCCATCTGTTAAAATCCTATTCGACCAAATAAAAACATCATTTAATTAGTCATGGACTTGAATAACGAGACGCCGTGACGTTTTGTTTTGAGGCCTTGACAACAATCACCGGAATTTCTGTACTCTCTAACCGCATGGCCTGGTCACATTATAGGCTCGTATAAAGTCATGAAAGGAAAGGCTTTGAAAGGAATGATTCCTAAGGAATGCTGGGTAGAAGAAAGTCAAAAAACGTATCTGCAGATCGTCTGGCACTTCGACAGACGCGAGTTTGCCATAGAGTTAAGATATAAACATACTATGTAGCGCCTTAACTCTTTCTTTCCTAACTGACGATACCAACGTTGATTCCACCAGACTGTGGTAAATAATTATGGAGAGAAAGAGTTAAATGTACGACAATCAAGTTAGTTAATACAAATAAAACTATTCTTACTGGGTCCTGATAACATACACAATGCAATCTTAAGTAGCTCTGAGATAATTTCAAACAGAAGATTTAATTACATTTGTGAAACTCTAAGGCTTATGACCGGAATTAAGACTTAAGACAAGGTCAGATACACACGGTATTACTAGTTCACCTAAACATCTATATACTCCTCAGAGCGTAGTTTACAATCAAGAACTAGTTCAATTAAGTATCTATACAATAATCTGAGTGTAGTTCAGAATCAAGAACTATACAAATTTATATATATATGAAATTATCACATCGATGGAATGAAATTGTTATATTGTCTAAATACCGAGAAATGAAATAAAGATTTGGTTTTCACATATCAGAGCGTCCTGTAAATTATCCAAAGAATAACTCAAAAGTATAACGGGTCTTGGGGGAAAAAAAAGTTCGAAACTAGCTATGAGACAGGTGACATTCTGCTCACGTGCACCTCTGCACACACACACACACACACACATACACACACAACAAAAGGAGTGAAGATGGTGTCTCCCATTCCTATCCCGCTCCCCGTTGCTAAAAAGGAAAAAAAAACATAACGTAGACACGAGTAATCGATAAGCTTATGCTTTTAGAAAAGATTATAAGCGCCTCGTCTGCAACAATGGCGGAGTGATACTTTAAAGAGGACACTGAATAATAAGGGCAATGGGATTGGGTGTGCTTGTTTAGGCCACGCCCTATTCCGGCCGAATTTAACGCTCATATTTTACAGGGCCGTGATCGGCCGGGGGGGGGGGACCACGGGGTCAAGAATGTTAAAAAAAAAATTTGTTCAAGGTGTTGATCTCAAACCGATTGGTCTTTGATGGCCGTATTAAGATATTGGGGTTATCGTGTCGTCAGGAAGTCATCAGGTAAAGTTTCCTGTTACACCTGAGAAGTGTTTCGTTGGCAGGTGTACATTTCACATAGCCATGTGGCAAATGAGATTAACTAGGGTGTCGTGTGGCCAGCACAAGACACGTTTAACTTTGTCACGATAAATATGAGTACTTTTCATGGAGATGCTATGTTGTCCCTGACAACGACATGATTCGAACCCAAGACGTTTAGTATGTAGGCCAGAAAGACGAATCGTGTACTTTCATATTTATTTATATTTATTCACCACAAAAAAAAAATCAACAACTCTGAAATAGCCATGCAAACTTTAGGCTTAAGAAGAGAGATCTTGTAGAAGGGGGTCTTACTGAGGGGTACACCGTACATAAACAGAGCAACGCAATGTAGTGCACTGTAACACATACTAACACCGTCCCTTTTTAGTTCCCTGTACTGCTTCTCACAGGGACAGAACTTTGATTCAACTCTTAGCAAAGTCTTTGATTCAACTCTTAGCAAAGTCTTTGATTCAACTCTTAGCAAAGTCTTTGATTCAACTCTTAGCAAAGTCTTTGATTCAACTCTTAGCAAAGTCTTTGATTCAACTCTTAGCAAAGTCTTTGATTCAACTCTTAGCAAAGTCTTTGATTCAACTCTTAGCAAAGTCTTTGATTCAACTCTTAGCAAAGTCTTTGATTCAACTCTTAGCAAAGTCTTTGATTCAACTCTTAGCAAAGTCTTTGATTCAACTCTTAGCAAAGTCTTTGATTCAACTCTTAGCAAAGTCTTTGATTCAATTCTTAGCAAAGTCTTTGATTCAACTCTTAGCAAAGTCTTTGATTCAACTCTTAGCAAAGTCTTTGATTCAACTCTTAGGAGGACAATAACGAATTAGAAGAAGCTGATTTAGCAGCTCATTGTACGTCCAAGAAGGTCAGTCTACTCTAATTCTATTCTTTGTAAGAGGACATCAGGGCAGATTTATCGAAATAAACGCTTATTTGAATGTCAAGGCTAGGCAACAACGCGCCCCTCCCCCCCCCCCACTACCTCAAAGAATTCAAACACTTTAACCTCTAGTGTGCTTCCTTTGCATTTCTTTTTTAAATAACTAATGGGTCTTACACAACACACACACACACACACACACACATGTGGATAGTTGTGCCAAAGAAATTAATACTTTGGGCTAGTCTCTGTTAATGATAACGAGGGGGTGTCTGTGGTCAAGATAAGGACTGCTTTGTCCCCCACCCTGTCTCAAGTACTTGCCGGTGTCCCAGACTCGCAACCAGGCGCGACATCATTTATCTGAAGACAAGCGCTACAAGTTAATGCCCATTACTGTACAGCATCTAGCAGCCCAGCACTCACATTTACCCCTTGGGTTATGACGTCACACCTACACCTTGAACAAAACGCCTTTTTCCAAAACTTTTATTCCTACATGCATAAAGAAATACAGAAGACAATTTGCCTCGTATACTGGATCTAGATAAGAGTTTCACAGTTAAAATAGAACACTAGTTTGTAATTCAAATTATAAACATTAAAATTCTGTTATTCAAAATTCAACATAAAGCCTAAATCTATATCTCGTGGATGCACACTTACTTTCTATATAAAATATGTAATGAGAGGATAATCCTATAATTAAAGGGAAACTATCGATCTTTTAACATTGGCAGAGTAGATGTAATAGTATTTTTTTTATGCTAATTTGTATTACCTAATAAACAGTTACAAACTGACACACAAAACTGCACCACACAAAGAATAAAAGACAGCTAGACATAGAGTAGTCGTCAAGTTTGCACAATTTCTGAACATATTACAATGAATAATGTAAATGATCATGAACTATATACAACTTCCCAATAACCTTGACTGTTCAACAGTATTATATGGTCTGGACGTGGATGCTTTAACCTGTTTGTCTTGTCTGTTATTGTAAGTGAAAGTATAAACTGAATGTGTGTGTGTGAGAGAGAGAGAGTGTGAGTGTTACTGTAAACGCAATCTTCCCTCGGGTCTCTCAGGCTGACATGAAGAGGGCCAGGTTCGAACCCTGAAGCAATTTAAACGTCTTACGTTGTGGAAAACAGGACTATGTTAAATCAAGAAAGATGTCTTGGGCGTAGCGGCTTGATAATTGCCGTTACCCTGACCTATTCTGGACTAGGTTTACATAAATAAAGAATTGGACATATCAGGTACACTGTTGAGGAATTAGGCCACTGGTCTAGATTGGAATACCTGTAATACCACCATAATACTGAGCCACACAGTCATATGACATTCGACTCGTGTAACTCCACTAAAACGCTCCACAGGAAACCTCAATAAATCTTGCAGCCGAGTCACGTGGCTACAATAAACTTACGAAACGGATTTTTTTGTTGGTATAAACGTAACAGTGTTTTATTACGAATGCACACACTTCCGCCCTGACCTCCATATCCCATAAACATTTGCAGCTTGAAATCATAACTTCCTTCCGCCAAGGGGCGTAACTGGGTGGAACTAGTGATATTTTAGAAATAGTACATGTAAGCAAAGAGAGGTAAATATAGTTCGTGTATTTAATTGTGCAGTTGTTTTCAATAAGTGCAAGACTACAAGTACACATATGAGTACACGGAACGGTCTTTTGGTAATTTTTTTTATAATATGCATATAAAGTATCCCCTCCCTCCGCCTATCTCCGCCACTGAATCCGACAGTTATCCTTTTACACTGACATTTTTATTAAATGACATGAAAAATAAGGTTGTTTGTTTAAACTGGGGTAAAGTGGCGGTGTTGGGGCTAGAAACTATTTATAGTTAGATTTTACAGAGAGAGGGTGGGGGGTCTTGATAAACGAAAACATACCAGGTGGTAACTTTGCTATCATTTGGGTAGTAGATGCGCCGTTTGAGCGAATCTACGTCCACATAGTAAATGAATGACCATTGAAGAGGAAATGGGAGGGAGGGGGTGGTAAGCCGCAGTCCAAGCTTATCCTATATTCATGTTGGGTCTTCTGTTCATCACTCATCCACTCTCACGCGATCTCTCTGCCACAAGCTTGGGTTAGTACAAGTATCGGGAGCAGGCCCCAACGTTGGTAACTCAACTCTTGACCGTTTCAGACTCGTTACACAAACCTACATCAGATAACATTACCTACACACAAGGGATAGATTGTAGATATTGCAGGCTGCCTCCTGTTATCCACATAGTCATCTCCCGTGTGCTATTTCTGGACTAAAATCCTAACAGTTAAGCTCCTACTTTCTTATATAGATATATATGTATAAACATATATTTATATATATAAATATAGAGAACTAGAGCATACAATTTAGTTATAAACAAGAAAGATAACCCCGGTTGGCGATGTCAAAAGTAGTTATCAAGCTTGGTCTTTTTTTTCCTTAGTTATATTTCCTAATATCAAATAATTAGTTGTAATTTTAAACATTAATTTCTTCATTTAGTCCAAATCAGTAAGTGCACAGAACAAGGATAAAATGATCTAAATATATACATTTCTATTTAAAAGTAGATATAAAGAAAGAAAATGGCTTACACCTATATCATTAAGCAGGACAAAAAAAAAAACGGACAGAGAGACTGCATGAAACTAATAGTGACTTTTCGGGGGCGGCAATAAGCCAAGTAAAGTTCTGAGAAATGAAAGTTATATAAACAGTGAGGCTCTTTAAGACTTGGAAGTCGCACACAAAACATGCTGGCGTTTGAGCCTGTGTATAAACATCCCTGAGGAAAGTCTGGGGAGATGGCGGGGTAAGGACTTCCATGATCACATACAAAATAATAATAATGACTATAATAATGATAACAATAATGACTATATTTGACTATTTTGTACAAATACTCCTTCTTTGTACAAATACTCCTTCTTCCCTAGTGCTATTAGAGCATGGAATGGGTTGCCTGAGCTAGCCAGGAAAACCAGTGACTTGGCAGAATTTAAGTCATTGGTAATATGCATGACTAAATGCATGACGCGTAGGACGTAATCATCTTCTTTTTTGAAGTAACGTCTGAATTATATAAGATAAGACAATAATAATGATAAATCACTACCTCACTGCTATGACACGATTCCGAATTTGGCGGGAAAAAGTTATTTGCTTCACAAAAAAGGAAAAGATCTGACTTCGAGACAATGACGGGCGACTAGTAAAAAACAAGACCGGGATTTTAGGAAGAATAGCGAAATGTAAACAGACAACTTTTGACGGCTGTAGAGAGAGGCAGGTTTTATGAACATAGAGATTTAACTTGACGACATTCGACAATTCCATTCATTATTATTAAACTTCGTGTTCGACATTCCCTATCAGCGTCGACTAAGTTAAATTGTTGGCATTTCGCCTGTGTTTATTTGATTTCGTTGTTTGAGAGTTACCTCCGTTTGATTTATCTGCACAAGACACAGTGTGGAGGCGCCTAACAACACAAAGTCAGAAGTATACAAGAAAAGGAATCTAGAGATGATCATTTCAGATGTGAGAGAATGAAGTAGTGAAGATGTACCCCCTGGGACCTCAATGTATCAACAGACTTATGGAAACTAAGCCATATGTGGCGCGTGCCGCGACAGAGTGTCAGTTATCACTGACAGAGGGAGAGGGGAGGAGTAGAAGTTCGTTCAAAGAGTTGAGGAAGAGAATGTCCCACGTGTGACCCTACATCCAAAGGAAATATAAATTAAAACATAGGCCTACTTAGGTCAGGGACGACATTTGCAAGAAGGGTTTAATCGCGGTGAGATCGACATCGTAATAAGATTTAGAACCAATATTTGAAACTCACAAAGATTGAGCTCCAATAAGATTTCATTGTTCCGGGTGTTATTACAGGGTATCGTGTAACAACTAAAGAGTGCTTACCTTTTTTAAAACACGAAACTTTTTATACATCATTCATGTACGCTAATTATTCTCCTTTGATAGAAATATAATTACGTTATAGCAATCCATTTAGTGTCTCTAGTGTAAAGAATGCGGAAGCATTGATAAACTGTACATTCTTAAAATCATATAGTTCTGAGAATTTAATTTAGCACTTTGGAGTTTAAAAAAAGAACTCAAACAAAGAGCAGATAAACGTGAATAATCTTTAGAATACAAATCTCCACTATTGGGCTTACCCTTCATAATAGTCTCCCGTGTTGCCTGGGACGCTTATAGGGAGGGCACAGTACATCCGGAAATCTCGTCTCACACACACTAAAGACTGGGGCTATGAAACAAGCGCGTAGGTAGGTCCCCGCAGTACAAAAAGTAACAGTGAAACTGGATATAACAATGGCCTGGCATTAAGTTTTAGGTCACACAGACCAATGTTGTACTTCGCTATAGGTACAACCCAGTAACAGAAAGAAAGGGGAGAGAGGGGGGGGCGTGAGAGAAAACTTGCCACCAGACGAATCTGGCAGAAGGACCAGGGCGGGGGCCGCTCGACCCGTTGGAATAATGATACCTTTATTGAACTTGTCAAAATATAATTAGTGTATCCGCCCTCAAGGAAATGAGCCTGGTAGAAACAGAATAGACGTTAAAAAAAATAATTACTACAGAGTTGTCTTAAGGAGAAAAAAGCCACAATGATCGTACAATCAAAATTTAGTAAATGTGTATTTAGCAAATGTGTATTTAGCAATGTGTATTTAGTGAATGTGTATTTAGCAATGTGTATTTAGTAAATGTGTATTTAGCAAATGTGTATTTAGTTAATGTGTATTTAGCAAAATGTATTTAGCAACTGTGTATTTAGTAAATGTGTAATTAGCAAATGTGTATTTAGTAAATGTGTATTTAGTAAATGTGTATTTAGCAAATGTGTATTTAGCAAATGTGTATTTAGCAAATGTGTATTTAGTTAATGTGTATTTAGCAACTGTGTATTTAATAAATGTGTATTTAGTAAATGTGTATTTAGCAAATGTGTATTTAGCAAATGTGTATTTAGCAAATGTGTATTTAGCAAATGTGTATTTAGTAAATGTGCATTTAGTTAATGTGTATTTAATAAATGTGTATGCTCCACTGTATGCTAATCAGAAGTCGATAGACACATATGTTTACATGTCCTAATAATAATAATAATAATAATAATCTTTATTATGTCCGTATGGAAATTTGTCTTACAATTTGTGCATTACACCAAACAAAAAACATTATAACTATAAGAAACCAAAGTGTACATTCACACCAGACTCACTCATAATTTACATGTGACAAAGTTTATACCAGATTGTTCTTATTTAATGGTTTGATTGCCAGTGGAACAAAAGAGTGTTTGTGTCTGTTTGTCTTTGCCATCGGTGTCTTGTATCTCTTTTGTGATGGCAAAATCACAAAATCCTGACACAAAGGGTGATTCTTTATTTTGAGGATCTTGTTAGCTTTTTTATAGATGTAGTTCTACGGGAGATTTTCATAAAATGGAGGTAACCAAATGTATAAATAGCTAGCTTTTTTTGTGTGTGTATCCGTTATACAGAATACAGAAGTGTTGGTAACATATACACTTCTAACAGTTTGATTTGAATAGTTTGATTTGAACAGTTTGATTTGAACAGTTTGATTTGAATAGTTTGATTTGAATAGTTTGATTTGAACAGTTTGATTTGAACAGTTTGATTTGAATAGTTTGATTTGAACAGTTTGATTTGAATAGTTTGATTTGAATAGTTTGATTTGAACAGTTTGATTTGAACAGTTTGATTTGAACAGTTTGATTTGAACAGTTTGATTTGAACAGTTTGATTTGAACAGTTTGATTTGAACAGTTTGATTTGAACAGTTTGATTTGAACAGTTTGATTTGAACAGTTTGATTTGAACAGTTTGATTTGAACAGTTTGATTTGAACAGTTTGATTTGAACAGTTTGATTTGAACAGTTTGATTTGAACAGTTTGATTTGAATAGTTTGATTGAACGGGTTCATTTAATATTTTTTCCAAAAACACCAGAAAAGATTTTTAGGCAGCCATACATAAATGTTACAAAAGCAAATGGGAAAAAACCTTGCATTGACCAACACGATTCTGCAGTGGTTATACAAATGGACCAAAAAGTGCTATTGGTTTGGCTTAACAGATATATTCTTTGTAATTTGTTCAAGATTTATGTCGTTATTCTTACTGGATCTATGTTTTCAAGTGTTCAGATTTTGTAGTCCTAGATTTGCTTTGTTTTTTAACTCAATCTGAAGGTAAGCTACAAGAGGACAATACAAAACCGCTGAAGTACATCATTGGCAATAGAGGATAAAGGCAATGAGGACATAGGTAATACAGGACATAGGTAATGAGGACATAGGTAATACAGAACATAGACAATGAGGACATAGGTAATGAGGACATAGGTAATGAGGACATAGGTAATGAGGACATAGATAATGAGGACATAGGCAATGAGGACACTTACGTTCAACAAACAAAATAACTTAACAATTAAAATATACATTTCACTCTCTCTTACTCTCTCTCTCTCTCTCTCTCTCTCTCTCTCTCTCTCTCTCTCTCTCAAACAGACAAACACATGGATAAAGAGCTTAGAACTTTTGTTTTAAACTCCCGACTGTTACATAGCTACAACATTAGTGCCACGAAAACAAAAAGGTTTCAAGCAATGAACACAATGACATCGCTTAGTTCTCATTGAAACTGTCCTAGAACCACCGTGCACAAAGAGATCATGGGGGCGATGGTAGTGCAACTGGCCTGGCTGTACTGGAAACCAAGATAGATGGTCACCAAGCTAATGTCCGGGAGAGTGATTAGTCTCGGGGATTTGACAGGCTAGCCCAAATTCCGACCGTCTGTCCAGTGAACAGGTGTAAGAAAGTGGGTGGCACTGACCATGTTCTGGTGGCTTAATGACTTGTGTACAACAAGCAAGTCGTTAGAGATTGGAGGGGGGGGGGCGGTACATATAATTGAAATCATTAGTTACTGAAGCTCGCAGTCTAGGGAAGAGGTGACTCACCCACAGGATTAAATGACAATCAAAAGAAAGGGGAAGATGAAGTGTGAAGGAAGGAATTGGTGGAAAAAAGCGGGGGGGGGGGGGGGTGAAATGCATTTATAAATGTTTTATAGGAAAATCATAAGTAGCTTAGTGCAGTGTTAATTGTAGCGTCCAAAAAAAATATTTTTTTTTTTTTTAAATGTTGTATAGTCCAACAGGGGACAGTGAAAAAAAAAAGGGGACAAGGCATTCAAATGTCTTTTTATTCACAAAAACGTAAGGTCTAAGCACGTGTCCCTACACCACCCCCATCATTGACACGCCGCCACTAGTTAGCTGTAAGACAAGAGACGCCTATACAAAAAGAATAAGGTTATTGTTTTTTTTTTTTTTTGTTTCAGGTGTTCGTTTAGAATTGAAGATGAGTAAACCCTAACCAACACATTTCTCATGACGGTGGTGGGCGGTGGGTTCGAACCCTGAACCAAAGAGTGACAGTTAAAAACGTAAAATTATTAACAAGGAAAATGTTCTATAGAAAATGTCTAGATCTACATAACAGAGTTACAGAACTAAGGAGATGTTAATGTTAGAAAATTAGTTCAATGCTTAGTTGTATTATTTAATAGAACACATTTTTTTAGAGGTAATTGTTTTCTTTCTTATTGTTATTTTCAAGCATCGACTTGTTTTTAATGAGTGTGTGAAGCGTGCAATTATCAAGTGTGTAGCCATGAAGCATATAGCTATAAAGTGTATAGCTATAAATTGTATAGCTATGATGTGTATAGCTATAAAGTGTATAGCTATAAAGTGTATAGCTATAAAGTGTATAGCCATAAAGTGTATAGCCATGAAGTGTGTATCCATGAAGTGTGTATCCATGAAGTGTGTAGCCATGAAGTGTGTAGCCATGAAGTGTGTATCCATGAAGTGTGTATTTATGAAGTGTGTATTTATGAACTTTGTAGCAATGAAGTGTAATTATGAATTGTGTAATTATAAAATGTGTAATTATGAAATGTGTAGTTATGAAGTGTGTAACTATAGAGCATGCAGCCATGAGGTGTGTTACTTTAAGGTGTGTAGCTTTGAAGTATGCAGGGAGTGTGTATCTAGGGAGTGTGTAGCTATGAAGCGTGTTGCGTAGAAGCCTAAAACTATTTAGCATGCAGCTAGGGAGTGTGTAGCTGTCAAGCTGCCACTAAGTGTACAAACAAATTAAAAAAAAAACACTTACCAGCCTGCTTACAACCGTGCTGTAATCTCTGAAAGTAGAAAAAAAAATAAGTCAATAAATCTTTGTTATGATTTGTGATATCAGGGCTTGTGAGAAACGTCATTTCGATGTCACAGATTTGAGACTTGAGATGACCTCGAGAAAAAACGCCATAGAAATGACCACCATGCCAATGTCAGTGGGGATTGTAACAAAGCCTAAAGGCCCATTAAATTTGTTTGCATCGAACTGATGTGGACATACTGGAATGTATTGTTATACAATGGACCTCATTCACCAAAACGAACGGTCACGTGGTAACCATTCATAAAACAAGGGGGGAAAAACTGTCACGTGATAACCATTTTTTTTTTTCGAATTAGGTCGTAAGTTGTATAGAAGAGATGGGGAAGCACTTTCATATTTGGATTGATCCATCAAAATAATTTATCTATAATGATTAATCCAGAATAATTGATCCATAATAATTGATCTATAATAACTGATCTATAATAATTGATCTATAATAATTAATATATAATAATTTATACATAATAAATCTCTTAGATAAACTTTGTTTTCACATTTTGCTTGTTTTATTATTAATAGGTATTATAATGACTCTCTAGTTTGACGCCTAGAAGTTGGGACGAATCGGGGATTTCCTTTAGTCAGGTGACGGTTCAGTAAAACCACTTAGAACGTAAATAGCCTACTGACAGAATAACGGTAGATACTCTATTCAGCATAGCTTAGGACAAGACATTTTTTTTTAGTTCTAGTGACACTGAACATCAGTGGCATAGTTAGGGATTTGCGAGCCCGGGGGTGGGGAGGTTCACCTCTTTAGGGGCCCCAGCATTATGACCTCATGACATGAGATATTGGCGTAATATTTAATGTAAAAAAAAAATTCCGGACATTCTTTTCAGCCCCCCCCCTTTTCAACTGGGGGGCCGCGGGATTTTCAAATTTGGATACCGCTTCACCCACCATAGCAACGCCACTGCTGGACTGTGCCTTTCTTTTCGAAATAAATAGCTTGGATTTTTAAACTGGCAGTTTTATGTTTCACCTGTTTATCTTTTGGTATGTTACATCGTCATATAGATATAGATTAGATTCGAACCCTGCTCGCCACCGTTCCCAATAGTCCTGCGAGATATTTGGGCTAGGGTGTAACTCGCTTATATCGAAACTATATAGCTCCTCCTTCGTGGTCGAAGACGAGCACATTTCTCATTTCCTATGGACTCGAAGATGACTGTAAAGCCCAATCCTCACTTTGAAAAGCCGGCCGCATACGTGGTATGGGTAGATTTGGTCAGTGGCAGATGGACCTTCTTCTTCTCTCAGCATTTTGTTGGTTCGGCGCTCTTTCACCCTGGCCACTCTTCTTGCTTCAAATCTTGAGACTGAGACTCACAGCTTCACGCCATGAGAAGCGATCGAGAGCTAGTGCTTCCCAGCCGTGAATGTCGATATCGCATTCCTTGAAGGAGCGAGTGTCTTTGTAGCGCTTGTATTGACCTCCATGGGAGCGCTTTCCTGCACACTTACAGAAGTCGTTTGGGAAGGCGATTGTCTGGCATGCGGACTACATGTCCCACCCATCGAAGTTGGGACCTTTTTACTGTCGTATTGATACTATTCATGTTGGACAGCTTTAAGATTTCTGATTCTGGTATGTGGTCGGACAAACGCACCTTATGGATACTCCTTAGACAGCGTAGGTGGAAGGAGTTTAGAGTTTTGGTGTGGCTGGAATATAGGGCCCAGGACTCTGATGCATATAGGAGTGACGGGAGGACTACAGCACTGTAGACTCTCAATTTTGTGGATATGCTGAGTCCTCTCCGTTGTCACACTTGTCCTTGAAGTCTGCCTAAAGCAGCACTAGCACGTGCAACACGAAAGTCTACCTCATCATCTAGGTTGGCAATGGCTGATCACTAACAGCCAACAATATAACAGTCTGTACAAGTAACCAAATTAGTAAAAGAAAAGAACACACCAAGGAGATGATGAATGGATTTCTCACAATCGCAGAGACGTAGATATTTTAATGGGGTTTTCCCAGGGCGTTCTCAGAATTCGCCGTGTCTAACCATACCGTTTCCTATCCTTGTTATCCAACGTGACGTGCCTATTTGTGTCAATTCACGTGCTGGTTATGCTAGTTAGTAAGAGTATATGAGAGACGTTTTAGGCATGCGCAAACTGTGCAATGTAACAGGATCGCATTGTCTTTATTTTATAGGGTAAAAAAGTAAGTTCATCTGTTTCTACAGCCGATGGTTAAAGAGGGTATCATATGGCCAGGACAATGACCAAGCGCCTTTATTTCCTAAGCGTATTTCAGAGTTGGCTAAACTCGTCCTAGGAATACCAAACTTCACAATCCCAGTCTTCATCGTGATTCGAACTCGAGACTCCTTGGTTTTATGTCACGTAGTTCACTACTAGGCCACCTTTACTTCAATTGATTGCGAGACCAAGCTAAACTACACGCATCAGTGAATTTTACAAGGAGTAAGAGAGTGTAGGAAAGACATTTGAAGCAAGATTCTCATTGCTTTGATACTTTCAAGTCAGATAAACACTGTCAGAAAACTCGTATCTAACCTTTGATAAAGAAGGTATTACGACTTTGAGAATATAGGGACCTTGTTTCTGATTGTCTCTTTAAATAACTTTATTAAGATGAAGCCAAAGAAAAGTCTCGCCTGGGTCCACTCAGGTCTTTAGCCTTACATAACAGTTTTAGGCTTTAGCCTGACATAACGGTTATTTGATATAGCAACATTTTCCTAGGATTCAGACCACGGAAACGACATAAGCCAGGTTGTAAAAATAGCGAATGACCTAACGATAATTCGACGTTTTCCCGGTAAGCCCAGCTTTAGGTTCAACCTTCCCCCCCCCCCCCCCATCCCGGGATGAAAATACTAGTTTTTACTATTCCTTCTTCAGCGTGTTCACTTGCCATCAACGCATACATCCTGCACTTACCAACTCGCTTCTGACATGCAGACTGGTAGAACACACCCAGCCAGAAGTCGCCCTAATTACGACGATATTGCTCTCGTGCGATAAGGGACAATGTGGAAGGTCAATGTCAGAGCCATGCGGCCCGATGTGGTGTCGTCCATTTAGACTCTTGGCTAGTAGAGTGGTTACCACGTTGGTTTAAGAAATCTGAGAAAGTTTTAGTCCACAAGTTCAAATTTAGGTCATTTCCGTTTTAAAATATATATATATATATATTAAAATATATTTATTGAGATTTAGTTTATTGTTAAAATCCCCAAAGGAACGAAACTAAAATAACCTCAGTTCTATGTACATGAAGCCGAAGGATCGCTTTGAAGAAACGATTACATGGAGAGATATTTGGGACCTAGCTCTTTTTTTTTTCACTTCACTTGTAAAACAAAAACTTCAACACCGAAAATTCCAACCATAGACATAAATAAATATAGACTGGCCGATTAAAGAGTTTTATGAAACGAACATTTGTGACTTGCAATTTTGTGTACTTTATTATACAGCATTTATGAGCAGTATAAAAGTTAAGTATTCATAACTATTTCAGCCATAACCTATATAAGTATTACATTATTTTCACTAGTGTTTTTTTTTTAAATCTCTCATCGTGGAGATCATGCAATTTTTCATAATTCGGAAATCCGCATACAATAGATATACATGTTTTCAAGTTACATGAAGTTAATTCCTTCGGCCAGTCTATATTTATTTATGTCTATGATCCCAACACCAGATCCTGACATATTCTCAGGAAAATAGTGTGCATGGTAGTGTAACACTAAAGTACTAAAGGCCTAACATTGGAATATCATAAAGTGTGGATGGATCTATACATTCGCTTAACCATGATTCTTTCTGGGGGGGGGGGGTAAAAATGTTTCCATTGTTGTTGTTTTTTATCTAAAACTCTTTAAAAATCATTAATTTTTACGAGTAAAACAGTCGCTCAATGAGTTGCCTAAAGGAGGTAATTTTTTTTTTAAAGTATTTTGAATGTTGTTTTTTTTTTTTTTTTTGTTTTTATTTCGAATGTTCTGCCAAATCCGGCAGAGATGTTCATATTTAAATCAAGAGAACGTATCTATCCACTGTAGCAGTGTGTGGTAGCATTGGGGTAATGCTACATAATTTCTAGGATGCAAGAAAGTCAATACTTATAACTACGTAGCTATGCACACATGTGTAGCAGGCGCGAAGCGTGTTGCTGGGAGCTACACTTCCTGTTGTCGTCTACTGGACCTGACCTTCAGTCGCACGAAATCAAGTGGACACGACACTTAAGGAAGCTTCGCGACTTCATTGTATGAGTAATTCAACTTCAAGTGGGACTCACGTTCTATCTGACCTAAAAACACACACGCATAAAACACACAAATGCATACCCAAATCGTAAGCGATGTCTCTGTGCGACTAGAAATAACGGAAAATTGCTTCGGTGTGTCAGGATCTGGTGTTGGGCTTTTAGTGTTGAAGTTTTGGGCTTTAAAAATAAAGTGGGAAAAAAAAAGATTACAAAGGGAGTTTGTGTTATTATACAAACTCAGAGGCGGCCCCCGTCGGATCACTAGAGGATCCATCTATTTGTCAAGGAATATTAAAGACGTGATTTTGTTTTGATTGTCAAAAGTAATAATGTTTGAAAGACTCAATTGGCGTTGGAATTTTTTTTTTCTGTAAAATATTTTACATGCTTCGGATGTTCGTTCTAATTTAAAGATAATAAATATAAATTCTAGTCCAAACCTCCCGCTAGACGACGGGGATGGCAACGAGCAGCTATGAACCTGGGACCGTTGAAATGATCAGGCCAGTCCGCTAACTGCACAACTAGCTATTGCTGTTAACTTAACACATTTCGGCATGACAACTACCGAATATGTACAATATGTCAGACGAGCGACTTTAAATAATCTTTTGACATTGTTTTGTAATTTTAAAGAAAGAGAAGAGAAAAGAACAGATATCGAGCTTGTACTTCGACAACGTCTGCTCGTTGTGCCAGAACAGTTCCCCAAAAAGCTATTAGCATTTTCATTTAAATTGAACTAGAATTAGGATGTAGATATACCTAAACTGAACTTCTGATTTAGCACTCTTAAGATATAAGCTATATCTCCTAGATCTAAGATATAAATTTGGAATAATTTAGATAAGATTTACGTAAAATAAAAAAGCCTAGATAATCTATCAATAGACTGAAAGCAACATTAACTTTAAAAAAGTAGATTAGTTTTAATAGTTTATAACATTATAATATAGATCTAGACATTTGGAAATCAAAATCTACACTTTAAGTCTAGAAATTGAAATTATAGATCTTGATCTAGTCTAAATAATTCTAAACTAGACCTGGAAATTCTAGATCTAGAATCTTCAATGATTTTAATTAGAACATAAATCTAGATCAAGTGTAAACAATTAAGAGCTAGTGTAAAAATCTAAATTAGATCTAAATCTAGCTAGTATGTCTTTTTTTTAAACGAGAAACTTGGCGAGATTTACTAGTTTTTGTAGCATTTCCTTTAAAGAATTCATTTCATATGACCTTAAATGGAAAAAAATCCTTTAGCCTACGTCACACGGCCAGTTGCGTAGTATCCATGGCCCGAAGGATACATACTTTTGAACCCGGGCCTACGGGTACCTTGCTACGCCACTGGGGAAAGTAAAGGCGGTTGGTCGTTGTGCTGGCCACACGAAACCCTCGTTAATCGTGGGCCTTAGAAACAGATGACCTTTACATCATCTGCAAATAGATCGCCAGGTCTGAAAGGAAAACTTTACTTTTCTTTTACTAGTCTCTCTTCGCTTAGGGATTTTTACAGCACATTAAATCTCAATAAATGTATTTTTTTATATAAAAAAAAAGTGAAATACCTGAATTCGAACTTTAGTTAAAGCTTTCTAAGGCTTCTGAAGCCGACGCGGTAACCACTCTGCTAGCAAAGAGTCTATGAACATGGAAGATTGTATATTTATCTATTGTTTCTATTTCATGTCTGTTTTTCTTTAGCCTCAGACGACAATCTATAAAGGGGACTAATTCAGTTTATACCACCACTTCAATCAAGTACAAATTCTTTCCGTTGTTTGAGATACCAAACAAAATATATAATTAACAATAGTTAATTTATTAATTGGTTAGTTTTTTTTATTGATTCTTGTCTTGTCAGGCAAAAGAAATAATTGTGCAAAATTTCAGCTTGATCTGAGATAGGGTGTAAGAGAAATAACCTGTACAAACTTTTGGCCAAACAGACAGACCGAGTGAGTTGATATAAGCTTTGTAAAAAAGACATAAATTGAGCTTCAAGTCGTCAATTTAAAAAAAAAAATAAAGCTTCAAACTGAAGAGTTTAGAAAATTGGTTTCTACGGTGCTAAAAAAAAAGGTAGAAAAATAGGTATACACCTTTGTGAAAACAAAAACAACTTTAACACTTTCTTTATTCAGTACACCGGATACACCAAAAAGCGAGCCATTTATTTTGTTTTTTCAATGAAAGTCTTCAATAAAGGAGAGAGCTTCACTCAGTTTTTTAAACCATTCTGAAGAGCTGACTAAGTGCCACACCTGAAACTCTTCTAGCTTTGCACTCTGCCGACTTCTTGTAGACGATTCTTCAGATACGAAGCAGAACATACGACCTGGAGGTATTTTTGATTGATTTGAACCACTGACCTATATATATGTATATACTAAATCTATAATATATAATCTATATTGTATCTATAGTGGGCAGACCTATGTCTGACCTCTCAATGGTGATATTCATGACCAGCTTAACAACATGTGCAAGGATTGGACTGAGCCTGATATAAGAGGCAGTTTCAAAAATAAACAATAATAATAAACACATCAATGGGGCGTACTCGTGGGTCACAGGCTAGATATAATTGTCAAGTCATATGTCAGGTGTAATTATTACATCATTGGTCATTGTTTGGTATAATTGTTGCATCATAAGTTAATTTAGTGGACTAGGAAGATTTGTGTAACTATTGCGTCATACATTATGTGTAATTATAACGTTACGGGTTGGGTGTATGTCTATGTCAACAGGGCCGGCCTTAGGCCACTGCAACCTATGCGGTCGCAGTGGGCCCCGTACTTTCATAGGCCCCGCGATAATTCTAGGTGTAAATGTTTTAAATAGCCGGGTTTCCGAGGTCTCATGATTTTCCAGGGACTCCTAGAAAACTCCTGTAATTGCAAAATATACGATAAAGTCCAGGAAATCTCCTAAAATGATTGAAATCTCGTGAGAACTCGGCAACAGTATTGTCATTTTTGGGGTGCCAATACTACGCGCAATAAAAAAAAATGGCATAGCCAGCTTTCATTTAATACACATTTATTTTTGCAAAGACGAATGTATTTTCTAATACAAAATCTTAATTTTGACATTATGCTTATCCCTACCCAGACTGGGGGCCCGCGCAATCCGTTTCGCACAGGGCCCCGCAATTGCTAGGGCCGGCCCTGCATGTCAATATGACGATTTTGCTTTAATAATCAGAATGACGGGACAGGATAAAACAAAATGAAACAACCTGCCAGAGAGAGTTGATGCTTCCTCGTCTACTCATCGACATCTTCCACGAGGCTGTGCTGATGGTATTCCGACAAACAACAACTTAGAAATCACATAACTTGGTAATCCACACAGAATGCTCTCCCCTGTTCTTGCCAATATGCTGCAATCTCCATGTGAAACATTGTAACTTCCAGAACACTATTATGCGGTAATCTGAATACAGTGGCTTTCTTTTCGATTTACTTAAGGAGTCAAAATGAGTTGTTTTGGTTGGTTAATTCATGCTTAAAGGTTTTCACGTTAAGGAAGCATTGTTAAATATTTGCGATCACTTGTAATTAAACAATTTATTCTTTCATTCAAAAAATATCTGTTGGTAAATTTTGTCAACTCGTTGTACCACTAGTACTTTTTCGGATGGACCTGCTATTGTTATTTGTCTACATCACAGTTAAAAGCATTTAATTTGGGTTTTTCTTATGGTATGAAAGTGATGCATATCGAATAAAACACCTGATGTTACTCCTTAGCTTTTAATTTATTTCCGGGGCACGTAGCTTGAGAAAATGGAGTTATCTACACATTTTATTCAGAAATTTAAGTTTATGAAAATATAACCGTGACGCATTGATGTAAAACTATCAATTTGCTCCGCCCTTATGAAGAATGAGCATTCATCGGTTGATTAGTAAACTCTTCGTTTCACTGTTCTTGTGTGTTATATTTAGCTGTAACGCGAGTTAAGTTATTGAACACGATTCCATTTACGACTTAACATGCAAACAAGTAACTGAGCCAAGCACAGATTGACATCCTAATGTACACATGAAAGATAAAGTGTTGTATCCATTGTTTTAATTAGATAATTTAATTATCCACACAAAGGCATACACGTTTCCAAAAGAAGACTCACTAAAAAAAAACCATACACACACGGAGAAATAGCACGTTCGCGTGTGAGACAAGTGTTTTGGGTTCAGCACGCTAGTACACTGTATCAACTGGAATGTTATTAAAACAACACGCAATCTTCGAGTTCATGCATTTACCTCCCTCCTCCCCTCCCTCCATTTGTTTTAGTTGAGTTATTGTTGTTGTGTTTTTCTCTCTCTCTCTCTCTCTTACTTCCCGCCCCGCGTTACGTCCTGTAAAGCGACCACTTGACCTCAAGAGTCAACGGTTCTGTCCACGGATACTGGAGTGGACGTTGTCTTTATAACAAAACCACGCCAAGGACTTTGAAATGGCACGGACAATAAGACTTTGTAACAGAAGCACATCAGACTGACCTCATTTGTAACGACTGACTAAAAACATCAAACGAAAGTGAATGGGATATGAAATAGAAGTCAAAGACTAAAAATGTGAAATAGAAGTCAAAGACTAAAAATGTGAAATAGAAGTCTAAGACTAAAAATGTGAAATAGAAGTCAAAGACTAAAAATGTGAAATAGAAGTCAAAGACTAAAAATGTGAAATAGAAGTCAAAGACTAAAAATGTGAAATAGAAGTCAAAGACTAAAAATGTGAAATAGAAGTCAAAGACTAACATTTAAAATACTGCGCCCTGGCCACGACCAATAGGGGCCCAAAGGGGCTCTTATAAAAAGGGAGGGTTGAAAGAAAATAATAGGTTGGCAGTAATGTAAATGTTACTCAACGGATAAAAGATAATAATGTTGACCAGAAAATACGTTATCTGTTTCCTAATCCAGTGATCTCCAGTTCAAATCCCGTAAAGTCAGCGATTTTAAACTTCAGGACTTTTTAAGACTCCACTGAGTCATCCAAGTCAGATAGGTACCTAAAACATTATCTTCGGTTATCTTCGCCACGGATCATTAAGTCTGAAAGGGGAACTATAATACTTACTACATCTCTTTCAACCTTTTTTTTTCCTTCTGTTACATTTCTCATTCCTTAGAGGCAGGAGCCGCCAGGGCTTCCACTTAAATCTTTCTCTCCGTAAGTATTCTCCACGTTTTGACAGGATTATTCATTTTTGCACATTCTACTATGTTATGATTAAGCTTCCAACAACAGAGCTAGACAGGCCTTAGAGTGGAACCCCCAGGGAACAAGACGTAGAGGAAGACCAAAAAGAACATGGCGACGTAGTGTACTAGATGAAGCAGGGAGGACCGGAAACAGCTGGGAAGCCATTAAAAAAAAATAGTAAGGGACCGTGGAGAGTGACGTGTTTTTACTGAGTCCCTATGTTGTACAAGGAACGCAAAGGAAAGATGATGATGATGATTAAGCTGCAATAACATTTTTGTTTGTTTTCAGAGCACGTTACATTTGGTATAGAATTATAGAGGAATGCCACGCCTTTATTATACAACCAAAAATCAAATTAAATTCATGGGGTCAAATCAACGATGGTATCGTTCACTAGGAGAGAAAGAGTTAAATCCGGCTCTAGTCTAGTGGACAGTGTTCATTAACATAACAATTAATGTCTTTTAATTTTGCAAATCAAAGCAAAATAACGATTATGTGCTCAAAAGTCTTCAAGTTTCTTCCAGAGATTTAGAACCACTGATATTTTTCAAAATAATTTACTTATCGCTAAAGTATAACAGATTGCTGGTGAAATCTATCTTAGCACTAAAGCATTGAGTCTAATTGTTTTTAAAACTAGTAATTACATCCTACTAGGTTAGTGTGACAGTTTCAATTAGTGTGAGAACCCTTGTACTTGTGAGGTCACTTGGTAGCAAGAGATGTACTTGAAGGATTGGCGGGAAAGTTTTAAACATTCTAAATATAGCAACAATGGAGGAAACGTGAACCTAGTACTTCCCAGACAGAGAGAGAGAGAGAGAGAGAGACAGAGAGAGACTGGGATAGACAGAACTAGAAAGACAGAGAGAGACAGAGAGACAGAGAGAGACTGGGATAGACAGAGCGAGAGAGACAGAGAGAGAGAGAGACAGAGCGAGAAAGAAACAGACAGAGAGAGACTGAGATAGACAGAGAGAGAAGAGAAACAAGGGAGAGACAGAGAGAGAGATACAGAGAGAGACAGAGAGAGAGACAGAGATAGAGAGAGACAGAGAGAGAGAGAGAAAGAGACTGAAGTGGCTGTATGGAGTTAGTCCACGCAACAAGCGATGTCTTCTGTCTGCTCTACATTGTGTTTGTTTAGGACTCCCGCAAGTTTTAAGATTGTATTATATATATTTTAAGACACTACTGACTTATTCTCTTGTTTTATATTTATTTTAAGACACTACTGACTTTGTTATTCTCATGTTTTATATTTATTTAAAGACACTACTGACTTTGTTATTCTCAATAGGACTCACGTTATTGAAGATCGTTTATTCAACTTTACAACATACTAACATAAAAGAAAGTTTTTTTAAAATTAGTTCCTCCTGACAATGGTCAATAATTCGTCATCCCATGGCTTTATTGTAATGCTACATTATTGCAAGGAGTCTTTGTGTTATGGAATGCTTGTGTGTGTTTCTATGGTGAGGGTGGGAAGAGGTTAGCGATTAGTTGTGAATGATGCAACATAGGTGGCATTGTTATCAGCGGTCTTAGTTAGGGGAGACGAGTCCAGAACGTGAGACTGAAAGTCTGTGTTATTGTGGTGAGCTAGATTTTGTTAATACATATTATTTCTAAAGTCTACTACATTTATTTCCTTTTTCGATTTTGTCTATATTATTAAGTTATATATAGTTTTATTTAGAAAGAAGCTACTCAAGTCATTTCACTTTTATTAGTTAAGATATATTATGCCTACAACGGTTTAGTTGTCTACCAGCACTTTGGTGCTGCAAGTCAACGACCGGTTATAAACAATTTGCAGTGAGCACTATTATTACTATTAACAGTTCAGCTAATGATCTCTACATAAGACGGTGCTCAGAATGGTCCATATACGTCTAGTTATTTATTGAATTCTTCACTGATTACAAAGAAACATTTAAGTCGAGTGCGGGAATTCCCGCTAAAGCCGTATTCAAATATTAAAAAAAAAAAACAACAACGTAGTCCCAATTTCATATTCAATATTGAAATCATTTTATTCTGAGAAATTATAACGGTCCAACCAGAACTGTCACACTATGGAAAATTAGGTAATTGTTGTATTTTTTTTTTACTAAAGTATACATAAACTCTTTAATTTCTAGAAAAATTGTTAGAGCCGTCTACGAAATACTTCATTGGATTCCTGAACACATGAAGAGATTGCAAGCCAATTGGGGAAATTGTAACAAAAAAAAAAAAAAGAAGAAAAATAAAGCTACAAGCCGAAACATAAACAGCATACGACAAGCTGAAACACAAACAGCATACGACAAGCTGAAACACAAACAGTATACGACAAGCTGAAACACAAACAGTATACGACAAGCTGAAACACAAACAGCATACGACAAGCCGAAACACAAACAGCATACGACAAGCTGAAACACAACGAAGCATATGACAAACCGAAACACAACGCAGCATACGAAAAGCCGAAACACAACGCAGCATATGACAAACCGAAACACAACGCAGCATATGACAAACCGAAACACAACGCAGCATATGACAAGTGAAACACAACGCAGCATATGACAAACCGAAATACAACGCAGCATATGACAAACCGAAATACAACGCAGCATATGACAAACCGAAATACAACGCAGCATATGACAAGTGAAACACAACGCAGCATATGACAAACCGAAATACAACGCAGCATATGACAAACCGAAATACAACGCAGCATATGACAAACCGAAATACAACGCAGCATACGAAAAGCCGAAACACAAACAGCATACGACAAGCCGAAACACAACGCAGCATATGACAAACCGAAATACAACGCAGCATATGACAAACCGAAACACAACGCAGCATATGACAAACCGAAATACAACGCAGCATACGACAAGCCGAAACACAAACAGCATACGACAAGCCGAAACACAAACAGCATACGACAAGCCGAAACACAACGCAGCATATGACAAACCGAAATACAACGCAGCATTTGACAAACCGAAACACAACGCAGCATACGAAAAGCCGAAACACAACGCAGCATATGACAAGCCGAAACACAACGAAGCATACGACAAGCCGAAACACAATACAGTTTACGACGATAAAAGTATGGTCTAGGAAAGGAATTCGCGAATCAAGATAAGAAGACAATATTCCCTGAAAGAAACAAAAACGTATTGATAGCGCTCATTAGCGCTACTTAAATGACATGATCAGTTGTATTCTAACCACAGTAGCTAGATCAGTAGCACAATGTTAACATAACGGATATTTAATTCTGGTCTGTGATTAAGATTTGAAAAAAAAAAAAATCCAAACTATCCAGTGGTTATTTCCTTAAAAGTCTCTCACCCCCCCCCTTTTTTTTTTACAATCATCTGTTACCCCCACACATATCCTCCCTCTTTCTTAAACATCCATTACTCTTTCCTTCTCAATCGTCCCTCTCTCTTGTTTTTTTTTCTCTCGCTCTCTCTCTATTCTTCACTCTTTCTTTTTCCCCTATTTCTTACCTACTTCCCCCCTCTCTCTCTTTCTCTATATCGCCCTCCCCTGTTTTTCCCCTTGATCACTCTCTCCCTCTCTTCCCCACACTTCCCCAGTCTTGTACATTCAACCAATACCCAATCTTTTTGTAGTATTAACTTGTTAAACCATTCTACACATACATCATGGAGCTCGAGTTTAATCTGCGAGAACCGACAGGGAAAAAAAAACATTTAGTATTCATCTTCTTCTTCATCTTCCTCGTTCTCATGTTTATGTTAGAGCGTTTGGATGACTAGACCAATAGATGAGATGAACTGCGCAGTGGTTTCCTAATTAGGGAGCTCTCGATATAGTTTTCTTTCTATTGGAGTGTTTTGGGGCCAGTGTCTTGTACGGGCTTCATAGTAAAAAGAACAGTTTTTTGTATTCTAATCTCTAGATCTATGTGTGGAACTCCGAGGTATACAGAATGCAGCGTAAGTTAAAGGCGGAATTCCAAGTTTTTCATTCTCTTTTCTAAACACGTCAAGTCATGACGTACGAGATTATGACGTTAACAGTAAAATACAAATGGCATCCATGCCATGAATGTAGAGTCCCCAAGTTAGACCATTGGGGGAGTGGAGATGCCGATATAAATTTGAACCATCAATTTCGGCAATATCTACTCCCTCACGCCATAAATGCCATCTTGGAATAAATATAGAACTAGGTTAGTAGTCGCTTACACAACAAATCGTAGAATTAAATACAGATCTACATGATTCTAGATTCTAGATCTAGACTAGCTAGATCATCTAGAAATAGATCTACTATCAGTTACAATCAGTAGAGTATCATCTACTAGATTCTACCCCTCTATATAATAATAATATAAATATTATCTAGATCTAGAGATTCTAGAGACTAACAAAATCAACACACACACACACACACATATATATATATATATATATATATATGCTTTTTGGAAAGGGTGACAACTCCGTCCCTAAAACTTTATCTACCAATAATGTACAAGTTATTTCCCTTATTCAATTCAAACAAAATAATCAATTACTAATAATTAATTGACTAAATGAATATTTTTTGTTTATTGATTCATGTTTTGATAGGGACAATAAATAATTGCTTAAAGGATCAACTTGAAAATGTGTAAGGGAGAAATAGCGTTAACAATTATTTCAGGGGACTAAACCCAACAAATTTAGCCATATATGTGAATACTGAAGTATTAGTTTCCCTTGTTGCTATTCAACAAAATAATGAATTACCAGTAATTAATTGTCTAACTGGTAACTTAAAAGAAAATAGATTCCTGTCTATGTCAATGCATAATTGTGCGAAGTTTCTGGTTGATCCTAGAATGGGTGTGGGAGAAATGACGTGTACACACTTTTTACCATACAAACAGACATAGTGAGTTGATATTAGCTATGGAAAAAGCATTTATAAAAATAAATTAAAAAAACGGGGGGGGGGGAGGGGGGACGACCAGAATTCGTACTCATGGCTCAAGCCGTCTCAGGCATTTCAAGCCAACACGGTAACCACTCTGCTAGTGGAGAGCCTATGAATATTGAATGCAGACAGAGTGAGTTGATATTAGCTTTGTAACAATTCTAAACAACTAAGATACCTAGATCTGTACTTTAGATATAGATAGAAAGAGATCTGACAACTATGTGGTACCACGACATGCAAGCACATTAGGCTCCCACAGCTATCAGCACTTCAATTGACAACAGGGCCGAATAATTTGACATTTCTTTATTGTTTGATCGCTATTATAAACGGATCTACAAATAACAAGAAATATGTATGAATAAAAAAAGTAAAAATTATTTTAAAAAAAACAAAACCCAAAGCGAAATGAGTGAAATTATATCAATTATTTTGAATCAGTAATGCAATTCATTTTTTTAATAGATCTGGACTAACAATAATAATGTGTGAAATTCGAGATATTTTTATTAATTGTTTTGTTTTTTTTTTGCTTAGCTAATGCCTATAGCAAGCTCAGTGCGCTAGGGTCCAATCATTTTTCTGGAACAGTGGAATGGGGGATGGGGTAATCTGGGAGAAGGTTTCTGTGCTGCCTTTTCAAGAGCAATTTTTTTTTTTTAAGTTGTTAAGTCTAAATTAGAACTGAGGGTCTCTAGCCTCCGTGATTCAAGGCCGATTGGCCAACCACCTAGCTATACAGGTACTTAAGAAAATAAAGGGTTGTATGGTTATCTTTTGTTAGTTTTCAAATTCAACGACCTAATTCTCTACACAAGACTTATCTCCCCTTAGCTAGTGTGATAAAGACTTTAATAGATTCAGAAAAATCAATTTAAAAAAAAATCACTTTCTATTTCATAGAGTAAACCTGTTAGATGCATAACATGGTCCGCTTAATGTATGTAGGAAACAGTATAACCCAGGGGCGGGAAAACTACGGCCAGCGGGCCACATGCAGCCCGCCGGACTGCTTTATGCGGCCCGCGAACACAAAATATTCATATAAAATGCAAATATATTAAAATAAATAATTGTAAATATCTACATAGAGCATTGAAACTTTTGATTCTTATCACTTATGATAAAGAGGTTAAAGAAACAACGTTGTCTCTACATGTCTTCTTCAAAGTTTAAAGTAAACGAAGATTATTCTTATTGGCAATATTTCGAAACATTCAGTCAAAGACACAAACTCATGGCAGTATTTATTGAATGCTATGAACAACAGTTGTAAGTGTTGTGTTGGCATGGAACAAGATGGCAAGTGTATCAACTGATGGAGCCCGTGCTTTGACTGAGTAAAATAGTGTTTTTTTTTTTTTTTGTTTTGTTTTTTATTAATGAACAATATCCCAATCATAAACTCTAAACGGAAATGTTTGCACTGAACTACATTGGATCTCAAACATATTTCCTTCTCACATTTATCATAGCAAGGGGCCTTAGCCACGGGCAGTTCCAAGAAGTACTTGATGATTTGGAAGCAAAACATTTCGAAGCTCGGTATACAGTAGTAATCGCTGGTTTAGCATGGGCAAGGTATTGAGAAGAATATGGGGCATCAAGGAAGAAATGCTTAGGACATTGACTGTGAATTTATTACTAATATTTCTAACGAAGAGTGGAAGACAGACTTCCATGTATTTCATTACATAATGAAATGTATGTGCATGTTAAATCTTTTCAAACAGAACTTCACCATTTCTCCAGGCAAACAAGTGAAAACAGGTTTTGTCATTTTAATTTACTAACAGGTGAAACAATTTCTAGTGAAATGGTTAAAAGTACAAGACTTGTGTGCATTCCTTGAGTGTGGAATTGAAAAGCAAAAACCAGTTTTCAATACCCTGAGCTCACCATTTAGTGCAGAAGCAGCTCCAAGTAAATTATGACCTGAAAGAGAAGTTCCAGTCAGTTCTTCCACGGGAGTTTTATGGAAACCAGAAGCTATATTTCCATACTAAAAAAAACTTTGCTGCTAAACCTTCATGTTCTTTGGTTCCACATACATCTGTGAACAAGAATTTTTCTTGTCTTTGAAACTAAACAAGTGTAACAAAAGGCCAATGTTGACTGACTGTAATTTGACAGCAGTCACAAGGATAACAACTAGTAAACTAGTTCCATACTTCCGAAAAAATATGTAAAAGTGAAAAAAAAAAGATAAATATTTCACATTAAGTGCAACTGTACATTCGTGATGCGACTATAACGGAATTGAAAGTAATGTTCGTAAAATTAGATTCAGAAATTGCTAACTCCGGAGTGTAAAAAATGATATGTCAATTCAGTATAAGTGTGAAATAATAGACATTATACTCAGTCAGCTAGGTTATTTTTCTAACTTGCAAGTACATATTTTATAAATATATATGCGGCCCCCCATTCCGAATTTTTTTTAAAATGCGGCCCTCGATAGAAAAAGGTAGCCTACCTATTTAAGCTTTTCTATCATTCTACTCACTGGCTACTCCTTGTATAGTGATGTTTCTTCCTGATTTACTCTTGTATAAAATTTGTAAATATTATAAGCTAGTGAAACTTCTTTGCTGGCCACTGGTGAGTCGGTGTAGTTTGAGGAACGAGTCATTACAAAGAACGTTTCTTCTAATCCTACAGATTATTGCCCAGCGAGACAAATGCTTAAATGTGCCCACTTGGTTATTCAGTACAGCGAGTATTTGAAAAGTTAAAAACATGCATTGGCGATTTCAACGGTATTCTATCATGATCTATACAGCTATTAAAAGCTTGTTTCAACCCATTCTGTCTGTCTGTCTGTCTGTCGGTCTGGTACAATTTTCGTAAACGTTATTTCTTCCACACAATTAAAAAAAAACAATTAGTTAATCAATTAATTGATCAAAAAATTAATTAATTTTGTTTTATTAAGAAAAAAAAAAGAAAACTATTCCTGCAGTAGGCATACATGGTATTGATTTTGCGGTTCTTAACCTTAGATAAGCTTTTTTTTTTAAATAACTATATTTTGTTTAGATTTATAAATCTATAAACTAGTTCTTAATACCTTCAGAAATTATGCTTGCATATTAGTCTATCGGAGAATAACATTTTTATAACTATAGTATGTGAATATCGTATTACACGCATAGCTTGTAGTGATAGCTTCTTATTTATTGATTAAAAATGATTCTGTCGTGCATGAATATTTCTGCACATCTGAATAAAATAAAATCAACAAAATGCATTTGATGTTTATAGATGTACATGTAATATAATGTTGGGGCCTTAAAATTAAGTGCATCTATAGCCGACAATGCCCGGTCCAGTCAAAAAAGTCCAAATGACTCTGATCACTCAAAGCGATTTCTGTGTTTAATCAATCATTGTTTCTCTCCATAGACGCCAGCATGAACACCTATGTTATCAGAGCCAGCACAAATGTGACTCCATCTGGGCATTTCAAGCATAGGAACATGAACACTCACAGCATCAAAGTCCTGGACAAGGTCCACAACTCCAACAAAGATGACCGGAGCGTGCTCACCGCCACGGCCACAGTGAGACACAAGCGCAGCCAAAAGGTGGTGCCCACAGCGGAGGATATGCAGCCGCATCGGATGGACAGGATCCTGAACCGATGCCAGCAGGCAGAGCTGCTGTGGGCCCCTGCGATGGAGGAAGAGGGTTTCAGCGTTGTGGACAACATGTCCATGGACGACGGAAACTTCCAAATCACGAAACTGAAGAGTCAGAACCCTTACTATGATAGTGCCAAGCATTCCATCGACTCCAGAAAGACTGTCTGGCCCGGAAGGATCTCACACGGCCAGGGTGACAGCCGCGATCAATCGTACTCTGCTCATTACGACGATAGTCAACATCGCCCAACACAGCAGTTTCAAGTTTCTCATAGCCTGAGCCCGAATTACCCAAATTGCATGGACAGCTATTGCCAAGTTCCCGAAGAAGAGTTGGTTAACAATTTATATTTTCCGTCAAGCGAGATGAATACAGCTGAGGCCAGCAGGCAGGTTTCATGGGAAGGAAGAGAAGGCACCCCAATACCACTGGACTCGGGATTTCAGATGAACTCGGCCCAGGATCACCATACAAATCTGAACGAGTTCCGAAGACAGAGCAATAAGCCGACTGATATTGCTGCACAAGCAGCCACACCCTGCATAGCACTGTGTTGCTGTTGCCGGCTCGCGCAACTATCGGGAATCGGTGAAAGTTGTTGCTTGGGGCTAAGGGTAAACGGAGAGCACCTACACTTACCTGTGCATTATCATGAAACCAACCAAGTTAATGCTGAGCCTAGAATGAGTCAAGCACCTGCTGAAGATATCGGCTGCGATGAAGACCCATATCAGAATACAACCAGAAAAAGCATGGCCCCAGAAAGCGGATCCTACCCCGATCAAAGCAGAAAAAGCATGGCCCCTCATGGCGAACCGTACCTCGATCAAAGCAGAAAAAGCATGGCCCCTGAAAGCGGATCCTACCTCGATCAAAGCAGAAAAAGCATGGCCCCTCATGGCGAACCGTACCTCGATCAAAGCAGAAAAAGCATGGCCCCTCAAGGTGAACCGTACCTCGATCAAAGCAGAAAAAGCATGGCCCCTCAAGGCGAACCCTACCTCGATCAAAGCAGAAAAAGCATGGCCCCTCAAGGCGAACTGTACCTCGATCAAAGCAGAAAAAGCATGGCCCCTCAAGGCGAACCCTACCTCGATCAAAGCAGAAAAAGCATGGCCCCTCAAGGCGAACTGTACCTCGATCAAAGCAGAAAAAGCATGGCCCCTCAAGGCGAACCCTACCTCGATCAAAGCAGAAAAAGCATGGCCCCTCAAGGCGAACCCTACCTTGATCAAAGCAGGAAAAGCATGGCCCTTCATGATGATCAAACCAGAAATAGTATGGTTCCTTACGGCGATCAAACAAGAAAAAGCATGGCCCATCATGGCGATGCTTATCACGATCAAATCAGAAAATGCATAGCCTCTCAAGCCGATCCCTACCTCAATCAGAGAAGAAAAAGCATGGCGCCTAACGGCGATCAAACTAGAAAAAGCATAGACCCTCAGGTTGATTCTTACCAAGACCAAAACAGAAAAAGCATGGCTACTTATGGCGATCTAACCAGAAAAATCACGTCTCCTTACCACGATCAAAGCAGAAAAAGCATGGCCCATCCTAGCGATCATTACTACGATCAAAGCAGAAAAAGCATGGCCCATCCTAGCGATCATTACTACGATCAAAGCAGAAAAAGCATGTCACCACATCGTGTCAATTCTCCGCAGTTTAATGATGATCAATACGCTAGAACCAGGAAAAGCATGTCCCCAGACGGCTTTTCTTTCCGAGATCAAAACAGCAAAATCATGTCCCCTCAGGGTGGTTCTTACTACGATCAGAGCAAAAGAAGTATGAACCCTCCTCACGAAACTGGCCATTCTCCGCAATTGGATGATCCCTACCAAGATAGGGTCAAAAAAAGCATGACCCCTCAAAATCTGCGCTTTGAGGATGATCCCTACCAAGATAAAGCCAGAAAAAGCGTGAACCCTAATCTTGACCAACCAGGTTATTATAGGAAGAGTCATGCTGTACACCAAGAAGAATTTAGTTATGCAGACCAACCCAGGAAGAGTCGGATGTCTCGCCACGACGATCGGAGATCAGATTGGAATGTCCAAGAACAGTTCTTGTCACAAGGTTACACTGAAGATCCAGGTCTCGACTCTTCCATTCAATGTGCCATGTCGCAAGATGATTTAAAAAACACAGGCTGTTGCCTTCCATACATTGTGACTTCGTGTTCTCTCCACAACGGAGGTAACCAGCTCAAATGTCTCCAAGAGCACTGCAATCATACAGCAAACTCGTGCTACGGCCAGCGCGAATACGCCCTTCACTCAGCTGGCCCGTGCAAAGGATCCAATGAATCAGTTTGCGAGCCGAGGATGGCGCAGGACGCGTGCAATCACAGCTACGACTTCAGCGAAGGCGCGGGCCTGGTGGAGGAGTACGCCAGCACAAAACCGCCTGACAACGTGAAGCCGGATGAAATGGCGAAAGCGAAAATAGTTATTAAACCTTTCTGTGAGCCCAAATACAGCACATCGTCATCCTCCGCGGGACTTGGTCAATCACAGAGTCAAAACGGCTTTCGCGTCAAGTCTTACGTGCACGGCGGTAGGGTCAGCCCGAAACCCGAGCCCAAAATCTCGGCTCAGGCGCCTAAGGGCACGCAGACGTCTTATCATTGTTCCAGGACGCTGTCTAGGCTTTTCTCGCCAAAAATTACGCACCCTCACCATCCCAACACTGGGCGCTCAAGGAACCCCACGTCTAGCTCAAGGGACGAACAAGAAGTGGATTTGAACCAGGTGACCATAAAAGTATCCACGAGACAGAAGCCGATCGCCAGCGAAAGTCAATCCAAAAACCCCACAAGAATTAAAGTGAATACCAAAAGATATCACAGTTGAAATACCCAGAGCTTGTTGTTTTTTCTTCCCTAAATCTGTATTTCGGTACAGCTTGCAATAACGTATATTAAACCTGAGATAGTCTACTAGCATAAAAAAATCGAACCCAGAATTTGAAAGGTTGATAACAATCTAATTGTGGAATAGGATTACCATCATTCCATTCCGTTTTTCTCAGGCTGGTTAGCCTGTTTCAATGTTTCAGTATAGATGAAGCGTAAACGTATTTTAAAGCGAATGTATGTTACTGTTATACCTGAATAAATGTACAAGATTGAAGCGATTTTGTTTTGTTTTGGGTTTGTTTTTTTATCAAGATCTATGTGATTTCCATGACTGATTATAACATGTACAATGACTTGTGTCGTCGCCTATAGAACAATACAAGTTCGGAATGAATTTCGCATAAATAAAAATAAGACAAACCAGACTTTCAAGAATGTGACTAGAAGACTTACAAACTCATGGGACGTCCCTGCGGGCTTAAGTTGCTCAAGCAAAACGTACAAAATACACACTTAAATAGCGCTAACAAGTGACCCGGAAGCTACCATTACGTGACCAAGTGTATCGTAAACGACTTATATCAAAGCTTATATCAACTCTGTCTGGTACAAATGTCGAACACGTTATTTCTCCCACTTCCCATTCTGGGATTCAGTTGAAACTCTGAGAAATTATTTATTGTCGCAGCAACACACAGACAAATAAAAACAACAACAACAAATAGTTCATTAATTAATTGTTTGATATCGAAAAAAGGAAGTAATTTTCATTGTATTGAGATACATGGCTGTAAATGTCTAGGTATTCCGTACGTTTTTTAAACATTTATTTTGGTTAGCAAAATATCCATCCCATACATCAGTTATGTTGAATCTTTTACGGACTGTGAACCAAATAAAATTCTTCCACACATCACCGGCCGCATAGGTGTAAAATGATAGCAGCGGTAATGATTAATTCCTGTAGTTCAATGGAATTGATCGTCTAATCTCTGTAAAAATGGCTCGCGAGCCACATGCGGCTCTTTGGATGTTAAGCTGCGGCTCTTTAGTTCCATGAGCAAATATTTTTTTTTATCGAAAAAAAACATTTAAAAATCATTCTGATTTGATTCTATCTCTCAGCCACTTGTACTCGCTATTCATCGCACCCCTCCCCCATGTTTTGAAATGTAACTTATTTGCAGGTGGAAGATAATCAACTTTCTTCTGCCTCATCATTTGATATATATGAGTCTTGCGACAAAAAGACACGGCTAAAGTTGCCCTTTTGGTCAGGTATATGTCTTCCCAAGGTCCAAAAGAAGAACTTTTAGGATTGCTACCGGTCTCGTGACAAACTAGAGGAGAAAATACAGCTAATGTCGTGCAAAAATACATTGAAGACAATATAATCAATATAATGAAATCGTTTCAATAGCTACTGATGGAGCCAATTGTATGACGAAAAAAATAAAGGGGCAACTAAGATTCTTTGACTCAAAATAAACCACTAAATTCTTACGTTTGACTGGATAATACACCAAGAAGCTCTTTGTGTCCAAACATTTCCAACCGAAATAGTTGAGGTCATGAATTTAGTAATCAAGATTTTTAACAGCATCTTGTCAAAAGCACTCTACCATCGTCAGTTTAAAGAATTCTTAACTAAATGGAGACTCAGTATTCCGACTTCATTCTTTACAATAAAAGTGCGATGGCTTTCTAAAAGTAAGGTGTTGAAACGTTTTGCTTTGTGCTTGAATGAATTAAATACATTTCTAAATGATAAAGGCATTAATTAATCAACCTGAATTAGAGAACAACAAATAGTTGCAAGGAAACCCAGCCTATGCTTTGGTAGAAGAATTCGTTTGTTTTGAAGAAAAATGTATTCTATTTGCAGATATTATGTAGAGCGGTCAAATTTAAAGATGAATTTATTGACAGATCTGAGCAATTCAAAACAAACACAACGGTTGTAGCATTTATGAAAAAATCTTAACACTAATAGTACCGAAATCCACATCGAGCCATTTGCAATTGATACTGGATCTCTAGACATGTAATTGATCGATGTAAAAAGTAAAGCTTTGTGTAGCGGTTGAAAATCAAGTTTTAAGCGTTGAAGGTCCAGAAATGTATGTAACGCAACAAAAGTGGACTGCTTTAAAAGAAAAGCCGCGAGATGAGGCACTTATATTCGACGCATGGAATACTCTTCCAGATGGCAACTGTCAGGTGAAAAAGTTGACATTTGAAAGACTGACTAACGTCTGATCGGTATCTGATGTGAATGAGCGTTCTCTTGCATGAATATAATGAAAAGTCAAGTAAGAGTCGTGTTTGAAACTAAAAACAACTTATGAGCCAAATTGATCCAAACTTTCCAAAACCATACAAAGCCATAGTTACCACTGAATTTGTTTGCTCAATTGTTTGTTATTGAAGTACATGTTAGTGTTGTATGTGAATGGTTAATTTTCATACTTGAATAATAAGTAATTATCTATTAATACCATAAATATATATAATATAATTTGTTGTGTAAAACACTATTTATATAATGATAAAATGATATTTTTTCTAATGAATAAATAGATTCGGGTTTTTTAAAATAAAAAAAAAAACACTTTATTATGCGAGTTCTATTTATTGTTTGGAAGAAAAAAATCTTGTGGCTCTAGAAACGTTGAGATTTTGTAAATTGTAATTTTTGGCTCTTCCGACTTAAACGGTTGCCGACCCCTGATCTAGACCAACAATATTACATCTTTGCATTAGAAATATTTTAGCAATTGTTTTTGTTTAGCTCTATTTCATGCTTTTAGCTTTCTCGATGTGCTATGATTTTACCACTTGTCTGGACCAGTTGGGGAGAAGGTTGGGGGCCTGGGGGTGGAGAAGGAAGGGGGGTATCTGTTTTAATGTTACCGTGATCGCTTTTTTAAGGCATTTATTTTATTATTTTTTATTTCCTCGACTTGAATTACAACTCATGCTAATTATTGTAGAAAATAAATAAACTAAAATAAAAAAGAAGTCACACACTTTTACATAATATTTTTAAAGGATATTGCTAAAGTAAAAAAGGCGCGGTGGCTAAGTGGTAAAGCGCTTGCTCGGCTTCCGAACCACGTTCCAGGGCTCAAATCTCGGCGATGACTGGGATTATGAATTTCGGGATATTTAGAGCGCTTTTGAGTCCACCCAGCTCTAATGTGTACCTGACATTAGTTAGGGAAAAGTCAAGCCGGTTGGTCGTACGACACCCTCGTTAACCGTGGGACACAGAAACAGATGACCTTTACGTCATCTGCCGTATACATCGCAAGGTCTTAAGGTGGAATAAAAAATGTGTTAAAGCAAAATTAAGGGTTATGACATCCCCCCCCCCCAAGCACTCAATCGCCCACATTACCATATTTAAACGAACTTTTTTGAACAAAAAAAGTCTCAGCAAAATCGGAAACATATTGGGAGACACCAGCCACCCGCTCCAATAATAATTACAGTCAAGTCGTCGCGAAGTGGGCGACTTCTGTCAATCAAGACTAGAACAGAGCGGTACAAAAGTCATTCGTTCCTTACTCGGTCAGACTGTACCAGTGTTACTTGTTGACTAGGAAACATGAAAATGATCGGGACGTCTGTGTGTAGCCGCTAAATGAACTCTTTATGTTGTGTCTGTTCTATTTATGTGAATGTTCCTGTTGATTTAATGTTTGAAAAACAGAGTTCAAGTAATCACAGCAAATGTCCATAAGTATCTATAAAGCAATCTTAAAATATCTTGACCTTACCTTATGCAAGGAGGGCGACGCTTCTGGGGGATTACCGCTCGATGACGCATCGCACACAGAGCTATGCTTTCCGAAGACATCATCAGAGGAGCTCGAAGCGCTCTGGTCATCATTCTGTGCAGATCTTTCATGCGGATAGTTATAAGTAGAATTGGATTGGTATTCCACGTGGGCACCTGTCTTGTGTGACTTTTCTGGAGAGAAGTGACGTGTTGGGGTCAGAGGTTGGCGTGCTGGGGTCAAAGGTTGGTGCTCTAGATTCAGAGCGATAAAATTGTGTTTCGGAGGTGTCGCCTGACGCTCCTGTGGATCTTGTCCCCGCTCGAGGTGGAGCCGTGAGCGAGAAGGCAGGAGTTGACCACCCGTGGATCTGTTGGCTTTAAACTCCGTGTTTAGCTGACGGAGGCGGGCGATGAACTGGGGCGACGGCGGAGCGACGTGCACCTCGTGGTCGCGGACTGAGCACGGCTCTATGCGCAGGGCCGTGATCGCCTGGTTGCCAGAGGATGACGCGGGGTCAATTTTGAGCATCGTGAAAGGCTGGAGCGTTTGGTAGTTGTTGGAATACTGGTGGGCGCAGTAGCGCTTGTGCATTGCGTCTAGAAGCGTGCGTGAGATGATTGGCAAAGTCTGCGAATGCTGTTGCGAGCTTGACCCAGCTTGTTCTCTGGATGACGATTTGTGGGGCATAAGCGGTGAGCTGTTAGCGCTCTTTCTCTCCTCTGTTTGGTGTAGCTCTGACTGCAATATACCGAGGCCCATTTTGGGACCAGAACGGTACCTAGTAAAGCTCGGCGTTCCATGCCAAGTTTTGGATAGCTTGGGACTCATAATCAAGCTTTTTTGATTCTCTTGTAGCTCGGCCGTAAGGTCATCGCTGTCCAAAATACAATCGTCAGTGGTGCACGCTCTAAGTCCAACGCTTCCATTGAATCTGTTAGAACACGTTTTGGTGGAGCTTTGAGCAGATGCATTCTTCATTGGTGACGTTCTACTCGGATAGAATGGCTCGTTAGGATGAAAAGAGTCTTTAGAAATGGATGGAAATCCAGAGTCTTCAGAGATCTTCGACACTGCACCTAAGCAAGTATTGGGAAGAGAACCCTCGTTAGGTGACACGTTGGATGAATTTAAAGCTGATTCTTCGTCTTTGGTTAAATGATTTGATCTCTCACCACCATTAGCGTGTTGCTCTTCATAACTTAGAAGGATCTTTTCATTGACAGGGGCGTGTTCGTACAGACCACTTTTTCTTCCTCGACTTCTCCTGGATAATACAGGGGTCAACGAATTGACTATCATCTGCATTTCTGGGGAAGCGTCCTTGACCAAGAACACGCGCTTTCCATCCACCAACTGCTGACTTACGTCAATGTTTAAGTGCGCCAATTCTCGCAGGCTGCCGCCTAAGTTCGAGCCTTCTGAAGCCTTATCTTCTTGCTTTTCTTGAGACTTCTCTCTGTGCAGAGATTTCGAGCGCTGGCACGAGGGTTTCAGTCTTCGAGTTTTCTTTTTCGGTTTCTCCTCCTTTGCTGGCATTGTCGTTTCGCTCGTATCGGGAACACCAACGTTCTTATCACTCTTGGAAACGTTGAATACAAAGGCGACATCGTGTTGGATTTCGCGTGTATTTTCTTTATTGTCCTCGTGTATGTTTGCATTGCTGACATAGTTATCCGTTTGGTCCATATCTGATCCTTCTTTGCCTATCAGTGCATCAATTTTTAAGTCATCACAGAGAGATGATGTCAGGACCGTAAGTACATCTGCTTGGAAAAGCTTCAAGCTTTCACATCGCTCGTCACTTCCGCTATATGGATCACTATTTTCCAAGCCATAGCGATGTGTCTTTCTGGAGTCCCTCAATGCGTCCTCGGCATGTAAACAGGACTTGTCTTCTTTGATGTTTTCAAGATTTTTCATAGATTCGAATCCCTTTATGTCTTCAAAATACTGCGTGGGGCTGCTTCTTGGTGCTACGAGGCCGGCTTTCACACCGACGACCCCCGAGTCAACGTCACTCGTGTCAACTGCAACTGCGCTGACAACAAAGGGCAGTTGTTTCAAATTGCCACTTTTATTACATTTAGGTATTTTGCATTCGTCGACAATGCTGCTCAACTTCTGGTCAATTCCTGTGTCTGCCCCATTATTCAGATTCACAGTACGGTAACAGGTTCTGTTCTGGCAGACTTCTTGGAGGCTGTTGTTATTGTTAATGTTTCCACCACAGACGTCTAGTTGCAGTCTGCAACTGCTTTTACAGTCGCCTTTTCTGTATAAATCTCCTTGGGCAACGCCTCGGTCACACGGACATTCAGCGCTGCGGCTATCTCTGGTGAAGCTACCTTTTGCGAACGATCGATCACTGTTGCTCTTTTTGGTAGAGCCGCCATGAACTTTGCTGCTTTTGCAGAGGTTCTCACAGGTTTGGCTCAGGACCTGAAGGCTCAGCAGAAGACTGTTGAGCTCTAGATCTTCATTCTGATTTGAGATTTCAAAGTTTCTGTCTCCACACTCCGCCATTGTTCCTTCTGGAGCGGCATGGCTCAAGGTTAAGGCTTCAGCTCTTGACATTTTTAATTTCTCCTTCGTTGGAAGGTGAGCTGGATTGCTTAGATTTAGGTCACGGCTTGGGCGAGACGGTAACTTTCGAGCCGATGGCTCTCTGTGGTAGGCTGAGGCTGCATTGTGGGGGGCCCTTCTCTGGGGCTCATCTTTGATACTCGCGGGGGGAAGGCAGAAAGTGTCGTTTGTTTGGCAAAATGTCATAGGAACCTGGGGGAAAAAAAGATTAACATTTGAAGATGTATTGAAACAACAAATACTAGTATACCAATAACATGGCTTTATTCGACAAAATTAGACTACAGTAAACACTGAATGAAACCAGCACGTCTGGCATAACACTGATGCAGTCTATACATACACACACACACTGGACATGAAACACGCACTGGGCATGATCTTCTGACACGCTGGACGCACACAGAAAATCAACTCAGTTACAGTACAGAAGACTTACAAAAAAGTTTGCCACAAGGACTTAGCGTCACAGAGAGACTAAAACACAGACACACATATACAAAGAAGATCATGCACAGACACACAGACTCAAAGAAGATCATACACAGACACACATAGACAAAAAGATCGTACACAGAGCTACGTACTTATACATTACAAATAATAAACAAGCAAAATATTTTTTAATGTTTAACAAAGGGGAATAACTGTACATTTATAGTCAAATAGATCAATACTGTATTATTTATTTCCTTAATCAATATCAAACTAAATTAATAAAATTACCACCCATTAATTAATTATTAAATTTTTCGATTGATTCGTATTTTGTTAGGAACAATGCATAACTGTGCAAGGTCTCAGCTAAATCCGAGAATGGGGAGTGGGAGATATAACGAGTACAAAAATCGCACCAGATAGACAGACAGACAGAGTGAGTTGATATAAGCTTTGTAAAAAATACACAAAATGTTTAAATGAGCAATTTCTGAGTTCAAAACTTTATTTCAGTTATATTGAAAATGTAAAAATATATTTGAAAAAAAAAAAAAAAAAGCATAAAGCAGGCCTAAATGACTCCCCAATGTGAGATGTACCTCTAAAGATAAAACCTTTTTCTTCTAACCAGATTAAAAGTTTACCACTGCCTTTTCATTTTCAATGTTTACATTGTTCAGTATACAGCGGTGTTTCCCAAACTGTGTTCCGCGGAACTATCGTGAGGTAGAGGATGTATACAATTACATATTTTTAACTAACAATTGATATGGAGGTAAAGGTTTTATTTTCTTAAAGGTAAACAAGCAATTAAAAGTATAAGCTTTTCTTGCTTCAAGTAAAATAATTATTTATATGTTTGTCTTGGCTTATGTAAGATGGAGATAACTTATAGAAAGACTCAGCTGTCCTACATTGGTACAATTGCTTCCCTTGATCTTAAAATAGCAGTTCATCCATAATAGTTCTTCTCACTCAGTGACTACGTTCTCGCAGCTTTCTATGTGTTTGTGTACTGAGACGGCTGGTCACGAGTTCAATAGGTTTGGAATGGGAGTTAGGAAAGTTTTCACCAGTATATAAACCTTCTAAAACTAACAAAATATTTTTTTTTAATTTAAACAAAGCTTATATAAGGGAAAGAACATCTGAATTTCTGCCATATCTCTCAACACTGCAAGATTTATTTACCCTTTTGTATCAACAAATTTATTCAATTACCACTAGATCTAATTAATAAACAAATGGGTTGAATTTTTTCATTTATTCACGTGTTGTCGTTGACAATGTAATTGTACAAAAGTTCAACTTGACCCGTGAATGGGAAGTGGGAGAAAAAAAAGCCAGACAGATTGACAGACAGACAGACGGAGCGAGTTAATATAGGCTTTTTAAAAATTAATGAAATGGGGCATAAAATAGATGTCAAGACATAGGCGATTTCTACTTGTATTGTTTGCATAATATTGCATTATATCTCATACAACATTAAAGTTACAGCAACGTAAAACATAACAAAGTTACAAGGGCAGTTTGTGTGGACTCTACACGGCCCCCGAAGTGGTCCACCCAGGCAGGCTTCAATATTTTCAGAAAGAACATCCGAATATATGTAAAAGACAAATGAGAGATAAGAATGGAGAAAGAAGGTTGACGGATCCTGTGTAGTGACCCAACGGTCCAGCAGATCAAAGGATAGGTGCAAGTGAATGCAAAGTTAGATGTGAACCCGGCCTTACTAGTTCCCCCTTCAGACCTTGTGGTCTATAGGGCAGATGATGTAAAGTTCATCTGTTTTTTCTTATTTTACATCTTTTTTTTCTTCATAGTTGCACTATCGATAGTAGTTGAAGTCCATTAAGATGGAAGACAATCTAAATAAATAATGTAGAAAAAATATTAAATTGGACTATTCTTAGACGTTCTGGCTTTCTAAAAAGGAAAATCGCTCACCGCCCCCTCCCCCAACTATCGTAATTTTTTAATACGTCTATATTTTTATTTCTATGCACTAGTTAATAAGTGGCTAGAACGGTTTGAGAAATCTCGGTTGTGGTTATTACTATTGGTGTTATTGAATGGTAACGTCTTGTATCCCAAAGATTAACTCTCTCTCTCTGTAATTATTGTTGCCACATGCATATCATTGTTCGTTTTGTTCATTTGTATTTCACTATCCTGTTACGATTAAACTTTAATAACTTTTTTGTTTGTTATCAGAAAATGTTATAGTCGGTATTGAATTGTAGGAGAAAGCATGCTCTTTTTACACCAACACAAATTCAAGTTTATAAGTCCAAAAATCCATTTAGCTTAGAGAGAAATAGTTTAGAGAAAGAGTTAAGGATGGGTGCAACATAAAATCTGGGTTATAGTTCTTAGTATTACATACATAGAAACATTGTAAAAATCTCGGCTGTGGTTCTTACTCAATTTAGTAAAATAAGATGTGTGCGAATGCTCTATGTATACCCAAGCTTCATTGTTTTTCAATACACATGTATGTATATAAGATGTAGTTTAGATAAAAATCTACAGTTAATTGATATTACATTCTTTGTTGTTTTTCTCCCCCATTGAGTTCATCACTAGACTCTAATTTTGATAAGTAACTTTGCAAATTTCAACTTTTGTAGCAATGTTGCTGTGACAGTTCACGTTGATAATACTGAAGGTGTGGTTTTATATGTAATAATGAAAGTGTGGTTTTATATGTAATAATGAAAGTGTGGTTTTATATGTAATAATGAAAGTGTGGTTTTATATGTAATAATGAAAGTGTGGTTTTATATGTAATAATGAAAGTGTGGTTTTATATGTAATAATGAAAGTGTGGTTTTATATGTAATAATGAAAGTGTGGTTTTATATGTAATAATGAAAGTGTGGTTTTATATCTAATAATGAAAGTGTGGTTTTATATCTAATACTGAAAGTGTGGTTTTATATCTAATAATGAAAGTGTGGTTTTATATGTAATAATGAAAGTGTGGTTTTATATCTAATAATGAAAGTGTGGTTTTATATCTAATACTGAAAGTGTGGTTTTATATCTAATAATGAAAGTGTGGTTTTATATCTAATAATGAAAGTGTGGTTTTATATCTAATAATTGATGTGTGGTTTATATCTAATAATGAAAGTGTGGTTTTATATCTAATAATGAGAGTGTGGTTTTATATCTAATACTATGTGTGTGGTTTAATATCTAATAATGAAAGTGTGGTTTTATATCTAATATTGTAGGTGTGGTTTAATATCTAATAATGAAAGTGTGGTTTTATATCTAATAATGAAAGTGCTAAACAGGGTCTAGGCGTCCATGCATAAAGCGAGAGATGATGACAAGTGAATGTCATTTACAGCTGGACGTGATCAAAACACGTTGAAAGGACATGGCATGGGGACACACATTCATTCAGCAACCCCCCACACACACACACACACCTACTCTATTCCTCCCCTCTTTCATTTTTTCCTCGTCACATTGACACAACAAGTGGACATCACTCGCTTACACCATGAATCGTTTCCCCTTGCTTCGTTGACATGCTGCCTAGCAATAGGCATTAGCTTTTATCTTCTCAACTAGTTGCCTACCACTTGGGCACTCACTCTTATCTCCTTGACAAGTTGCCTACCAACAGGGCATTCACTCTTTATCTTCTTGACAAGCTGCCTATCAACAGGGCACTCACTCTTTATCTCCTTGACAAGTTGCCTTCCAACAGGGCATTCACTCTTTATCTCCTCGACAGGATGACTGCCAACAGGGCACTCACTCTTTATATCCTCGACAGGATGCCTGCCAACAGGACACTCACTCTTTATCTCCTCGACAGGATGCCTGCCAACAGGGTACTCACTCTTTATCTCCTCGACAAGTTGCCTACCAACAGGGCACTCACTCTTTATCTCCTCGACAGGATGCCTGCCAACAGGGTACTCACTCTTTATCTCTTCGACATGTTGCCTACCAACAGGGCACGCACCAGATATTAAAACAGAGTTCTTGGAAAGACTAATCCTATTAGCTATGTCCATAAGTACATAAGGATCATTATCAGCCCTCGCTAGGTACCTTGTACACTGACAGATTTGAAAATGTCTAATTCAATCAAACGTACAAAGATGCACTTCGGGGATACAAACTATACAGAAAATACACACTCGCAATGAATGTAACACACACAGAGTACATCGAAACACACAATCACATATACACCATAGATTATATAGTTAACTAGATTATCTATGCACACAATAAATGTAAGTAGCAATAAAATGTATCAAGATTGGGAAGGGGCGCATGGGAGAAAGCCATTCAAGATTTCTTTTAAGTCTTAAGTTACGTATAAATAAGAAACATCAAGATCGGTGGTTCTCAAAACTGTGCCGACAAAGGATGGCGGTATTTTTTTTTAAGTACCAAAAATCTTCTGAACTTGCATTGTTCTTATCAATCCAGATATGAGCATCAATCAAGTAAATAACGGCATTATTACAAATGTTTGACACATCTAATTATATAATTAACAGCCATCGTTAAATCTTCTATATAAATAAAGTCTTTCATTCTGTTTCGGCAACAAAATTGATGGAAATCGTTCGTTTGAGAAAAGACATTTTAGTACGTCTTCGCCAATGCGAAAATAGAATTCTATCCGTCTTTCTTACATCTCATAGGTCAAATGTGTTCAAAGTCACGTGCCATCGCGCTGTATAACGCGAACAAAAGAAAAGTCCATCTACATTCTGTAAGATGTGTTGCTAATCACCCCGATCTTACGGTGATCAAGCTAAGGAGAGAAATACTTATTCTGTATGCGCCACATTTGTTAATCAAACTTCAGCACCTGACCGTGCCACCCTACCCCCACCCCAAGTTTATTTTTATTTGGCCCGCAATTTTTTTTCTCTCTAGGATGAATAGTACGCTGGATATACCAGGAATTTCTGAAGCTCAGAAAGTAGGAAAAATCTTGACGCTGGTGCTCCGATCTTGACCCCCCACCCCTTTTGCCATAGCTGGTTGGAGCGGGCGGAGCGAAAGTAAATTTTCTGGCCGCGGGTATCACAGGTTAAAGTTTGAGAAACACTGATCTACACTGTATCCTGCCCCGTTTTCACTTTTAAGGGAACGCTGTAAGGACAATAATCACGATATTATTATTCTTATTGGCCCCCACAGGCTTGAAATGTCCCTGGATTAATACTTTTTTTTTCTGGTCTAGTGGGACATCACAAGTCAGAGTTTGAGAAACTCTGATCTACATTGTATAATGTTCTGTTTCCTTTTCTAGAGAACGCTGTAAACTGTAAGGAAAATAATCACGATATTATTATTCTTATTGGCCCCCACAGCCTTGAAATGTCTCTGGATTAATTCTTGATCTCTAAGTGTTAAAGCTTGATCTAAGTAACGGTCGTAGATTTTGCGGTTAAATAACAGCAAGAAATTAGAGCACAAATAGAGATGTCTTAGACACAAATCATTCCGGCAACAATGGTGTCAGAACTTAACAAAAACTAAACACTATATGTCTAACGCGCATACCAAAGCAATAACAGATGACACGGTCATTCCAATAAACAGAATAAGATGGCAAAGCGAATGACTTACTTGCATACAAGTATAAACAGAAGACATTTGGTTGATATCTTTCTATTACTATATCCTGTCAGAACTTTCAAAAAAAAAACAAAAAACACTTGAATCCATTAAAAGATTGTGACATAAGGAGACAAGGGAGATAAACCAAGAAAAGGGAATAATAAAAAAAAACAAAGAGCAGACGTCTCTTTATTTGATGGTCCGTGACATAGTGCACGTCTTAACCTCTGTAATTATCAAAGAGGTCAAAAGTCGACAAGACCTGGACCAATTATCAGGTCAAGTTATTCCAAAGAACATTGGTATGAATTAATTGGTTAAGAGATAAAGAAGACAGGTTCTTTTTAAGGATCTACACTTCAAAACCCTATGTACAAACAACTTTTACATGTAAAAAATAACATTAAAATAGTTTTAAGAAGACTATTCTTCCATTATATAGTTAACCACCTTCTGTAGGAGCGATTTTTGTGTTATATATTAGAGCATGGAATGGGTTGCCTGAGCCAGCCAGGGAAACCAGTGACTTGGCAGAATTTAAGTCATTGGTTAACATGCATGACTAGATGCATGACGCGTAGGAGGTAATCGTCTTCTTTTTTGAAGTAACGTCTGTATTATATAAGATAAGATAAGATATATTTATAAGCGATAATACCCCTCATTGACTGATTCATTGATCTCGAAATCTCTTAAACTGCCGTACGTATTCGCATGAAATTTCGTACACATGTTTTTTTTACCTCCTAGATCAGTGGTTCCCAAACTTTTTTGTCTCGTAGACCCCTTGCCATGTTTTCTAGTTTTCGGTAGACCCCCTGCTTAACTTGCTCAACTTGCACATTTTTGCAAATTCCTTAACATTTTTTAAACAAATTTCTAACTGTAGTGAGTTGAAGAGTGAAAAAGTAATTTTAAACTACACAACTTAGGATATTATGTTTAATATACAAATTTGTCGTTCTATGAAGTAGTCTTTCCAACATTAAATATTATTTAATTAATTAATATGCCTTAAGTATCATTGTAAAAGGTTTCGCAAAGAGCAGTTTCTCATGTATTTCTTGATCTTTCACGTGTGGCTCAAATGTTGAATCTGCTGAACTGTTTTCATTAACAGGAGATGGGTCAAAGGCGAGTAACTGGAGCCTAAACCAGTGAACTTCGAGCAGGAAGGGCTCATTTGCCTTGGCTTGCTACCCACCTAGCAGAAGGAAAACTGAATTCAAACCTCTGCTGCCTTGCTACTATACCCAAACATGGAAAAGGTCTCGTGTGTCAACCCTAAGGAAATATAAGGAGACGGTGACCATTAGCGCCATGTATTTCTGGACCGTCCCCTCTTTCTCTTTCCTTGGGGGTTCCAGGTTAGGGCTTGCCTTGTTATACTGGATCCAGGCTTGCGAAGGGTGTGAACTATCCATCTCCAGTGTCTCTGAAGGATATCTACTTCAGTGGGCTGCTGCTTTGTTCTTTGCCACAGTTCCTCAGTCAAAATCTTGTCTGGCCAGCGGATCATAAGAATTTTCATCAGGCAGGTATTGATGAATAGTTGGATTTTTTTCATGGTGGTGATGGTGGTTCACCAGGTCTCCGCGATCTGGAAGCAGATGGGCAAGACGTGGCGACAGTTGGAGAGATTCGCCCAGAACCGAGATGCCTGGATGAAGCTGGTTGGTAACCTATACCCAGAAGGGACTACAGGCATAGATGAGATGAGATGGTGACCATTTTATAGTTTGTAGCACACAGCGCTACACCTTGTCAGACCAAACTGTATTTATGTATTTTGCAAAGATTTACATAAGAAGCTTTTAATTTTATAACTCATGCCACCGAAGCGACCTTGAACTGTATTGTTGCTTAAAGAAATTCTTTTAATAATAACAGATGTAGGTTTGTGTAAAACGACTGTTAGAATCAATGTTTGACCTTTGCTGTTTTCCGTATTTTTCTATAAGAAAAGAAATCTTGTAAGACGCTAACAAACCATCATCTTCTCTGTATGATGTCGAACTATGATTTTGCGGGTCTATTTTGAACTTTGAGTGTTCGAAAGTTTTTAAAATCTTTATTTTTGTCAGGGTAGCATTGTCTCAGAAGATCTTCCAGCGAACCTGGTTCATATCGTCATAAAAAAGTCACTTAGGCTTGTTGGAAAAGGAAAGAATGAATCCCAATTTTAAATAATTAATGATGTACTGTCTACATTTTTTTTTGTTCTAAATATTAGTTACATGTAGACAAAATTAAGCTATTTAAATAAGTATTGAAATTGATTACAACAATTTTTCATTTGAATAGCAGGATAAATATTTAAAGGATTAACGAAGGTACAAATCATATATTAGTGTATGCAATAATTACATTAGTGGAATGTGAACATATAATGTGCTTAAATGAAATCTGTTATCGTAGACCCCCGTGGGCATCTCATGGACCCCCAATTTAGTTTTTTACTTTCGTGGACCCCTTGGAGGTCTTCGTAGACCCCTGGGGGTCTATATAGACCACTTTGGGAATCACTGTCCTAGATGCTCAATAAAAACGGTTTCTGACAGAATCTCAACCTTGGGAACGCTATTCGCGAAATACCGCAAGCTTTCTATCAAACCTTTGTATTTAATTTTCGGTAGTTTCACCAAAACGCCGCAGTCTACAAATAAAGCATTTTTTTTAAAGTACCACGAATTCTGTATTTTTAAAACAACATTTTTCTTTTTTCTTAAAACTACTTATTTTTAATAGGCCTTACGTCATTTCCGCTTCCATTTCAAAATAGACTAAACAAAAAAAAAAACAACACTGCATGAATTTGTTTTACCTAGATCTAATACAAATAATTTTTTTTTTGTCAATGACTATTTAATGATTTTGGTGTACCAAAGTAAAGTGTTTAATTATAAATTTTGCAGAAAGGTTGGTCCTACGTATTAGTAATTGCATAGTGAGAAATTGATTAGTAGGCTTCACATAATTCTATACAGTGTTGTTGTTTTTTTTTTTGTAAAAAAAAAAAATAGGTGCCTGTACTCAGTGATTAGGAGCCGATACTTAGTAGTTGATTGCCTAACTTTTAACTACTAAAAAATAATAATATACGTTAAAATACAAGAAAAGTAATAATTTTTTTCAAAAAGGTGCCGGTACGCCGTACCGGTGCATACCGTCACAAAAAAAGCCCTGGATCTATACAACTATTAGATCTATAACTGAGGAAATTCAATTCACTATTTGTTTTGATATTTCTAATAAAAAGGGCCTCAGAGTTTGTATTCGGTTCATTTCGAAAGATCTGGAGTCTTTTTCTTTCTTTTTTTTTTTTTTTTTCGAGAGGAAACGGGCAAGGAATTATACTTTGTAAAAATAAATAATTAAATCTTAAAAGCATTGAAAATCTAGATTTATTGTCATTTCGCTACATTCAAATGGGGTCAAATAAACGATTACAATTAATAAAAAAAATGAGAACAAAATACCAAGAGAACAAAATACCAAGAGAACAAAATACCAAGAGAAATGGAGACAGGGGAACTGGAATGTGTGCGAAGGACTAAGTTTTTGTTGTTGGCCCGGGGGGGGGGATAATTAAAAGTGCTACTAAAATTAATGTGCCCAAAATATGAGAGCGTGTAGGCCCTATGTGCCGGGGGAGCATTATGAAGCGGGTCTTGTCTATGTGGGAGAAATTACGATGCGCAGTCTGGTAGTTCGAGAGAGTATCAGTACATTTTCACGGAACTAAATAATTCGCCAATGAATTATTGTCAGTGATGGTCTTCTTATGTTCAGAACTTGATCTTGTCAAACACATACCTCTACACTCCCTTCCCCCCACCCCCCAAACATGTGTTTCAAGGCGCAAAGAGTGTTAATCGCCCGCTTGTAACACACGTCACGTGACATAAATGGCTTTTGTTCAGGACGACGCCAAGTCTTTTTATTTTTGTGCATAAATTGTCAGGGCGCGGCCAGCGAACGAACAGGCAATATTACTGTCATGTATTCAAGACATGTTACGACCGCCCTATCGAGAAGGAAAACGCCTCCATTTTACAAATCAAGTGGGTAACGTGTAGACCGCACACGCACAAACACACAAATCAGAAGTAGTTCTTTTTTTTTTTTTGGAGGGGGTGCAATGGGGGTAAACCTATTTCCCTCCAGTAACGCCCACGATCATCTTCGTAATTGTCCTTAGAGTTGAATCGAAGACTCTTGGAAGTCTTTGCCCACTGTAGCCCCACCCCCTTCCCCATCCATCTGCCTGTCTAAACAAACTTCTCAGAAAAGATCAGGCAGATGAAAAATGTTTATATCCCTGTTACCGATAGCTCGCATTTGATTTTGAAGTTAGTTAAAGTCGAGGCCCAAGGCCGAGCATATGTTGAAAGTGTTACAAGATTATATCAAACCTAAAGAGCAGCCAAGAACTCTGAAGTTAACTGAGGGTTGAAGTGGCAGGTCATCCCCGTGAAACCACATGGCCAATGAGGATTTCTCCCAGCGGTCATGCCAGGACCAAATACTCACGAGACATCAAATCTGCCTGAAGGTTTCCTCAATGGTCGAGCTCATTCTGGGGTTGATCCTACCATGTATCAAGGTGACGGCCTCCGGACATTTTCGCTCAAAGATCTAATCGGCTGAAAGCCGCGCACTCAAGGGAACTCCTTCCTATACCTTTTATGTGAGCATGACGTTCTGTGTGGAGACCGCCTCTCCTGCCAGCTGACTCAATTGTGATGACGGATTCCGTTGTGGTTTCTGCTGAATTCTCGGGTATAGAATACGTTAGCCCAGTTGTATTACACGCCTATCAACTTCAACTAACGGACGTTACGTGTGCAAAGCCGAGGCCACAGGAGCCTGGAATCCCTCAAGCGTTAGATCCTGAGTTTAGCAACTTCACAAAACTGCATTTTCCTGTTACTTCACTTAACACACTCTACAAGTTTATATCAATTCACATACATTGCGATTCTCAAGATCCGGTTTCTTATAGCACTGAATATAGTTTTTAGAGAAAAAGAAGAGAACACGATATGGATAAATGTGGGAGCGATATATATATATATATAAACATTCAGGCATGTTGAATCATTTACTTGAACTTTTACATGAACTGAATGAAAGCATAAGGAATATAACTCGATACATGGTGTGGCCAAAATCTCGTATCCTTTCATCAATCGGGACACCTACAGCGGTATTCGTCTATGCTTTAGCTCTGATCATTTTAGCTCTGATCAGCGGCTTATAAGATTATACTGGGCCTGGCGTTAGCTTCAACCGTTAACGGACTGTATCTCCAACGTGATGAAATAACGCAAGTTTCAATGAGTTGAAAAAAACATTTAGGTTAAATGTGTTTTGTTTTTGTTTTTTTTTTTTTTTTTTTGTTGTTTTTTTTTTGTTTTTATGAACAAGTTTCAGCAATTGCGGGGACTTTAGTCGGTTACCATTTTTTTTTGCAGCCCCTCCTCATCACCATTTAGCGCCGACTCTGCCATCGACGCAATATACTTAGACCGACTTAATTCTCAGTTTATGTCTTACAGGTAAACAAGGACAGTCCCAGGGGCTCAATGAAATAAATCTGCAAAGTTGTCTTTCTAACAAAAGACACATGTCGAAGTGACATTCGCAGCTAGAGAGTTGGTGTTGTCTTTTAGAGTGCATGTTTGCACAAGGAATGTTAGTACGATGAATGTTTGCCTAATGTTTGTATGATGCAGTATCGTTTGTGCAGAGAAATGATAGTAATTGAGCTTTTCATACTTAAGTTTATTTACAGTAATCTGGGTATTTGTTTACATTGGTTTTTTAAATTTTTAATTAGTTTCTGAAGGGCTTAGAAAAAAAGTCACGAAGATTATTACTTGTATGTTGTTGTTTTTTTATAGACAGTTTACCGATACTTCCGTTTTGTCTACACGTGATGCATCCCAAGAAAAACAAAACACAACAAAGTTTGTTATTGATGAATTTACCTTCATATTCATAGAAATCACATGAACAATAAATTTACAGTTCACTTTCACATTCACCTAACCCTTAGGCTGTTGGACGGGTGAGGCACCACACAAAATTAGTCGACCGTCTTTCTCCATTCCTCTCGGGGCTCGCAAAGACCTTCCTTCAGGGAACAGTTCCAGGATAAAGAAGAGGCAGACAGAGATAGCGATGGGAAGACAACATAAAAGAATGGACGGGCCTGCCAGTGAAAGAGGTTCAAAAGACAGCGAGGAATGGAGAAAGACGGTCGAAAAATCTCGCGCCCCAACAGACTAGGGGATAGGTGAATGTGAACATATAGATATAGTTAATAATGCATTTCGTCCAATAAGATATAGATCTATAATGTAAAGCTTTTTTGTCCAAATTAGACGATGGTGCGATGGTGCGAATGCGTGTTAAAAGGAAGAGTTAGAGAGGCTTTAGAAATGGAGAAATGTAAACGAAGATCTTATTTGACATATTACTATTTGTTGTATCAAGATTAAAGTCCTCATTATATACTATATATATATATATATACGAGTCTGTTTGGTGTATGATTAAGAGTCACATCTGCTCGTAACAATAAGATTAACATCTATAGTAGGCCTATAAAGCTTTTGGTCCAATCAGTTGAATAAGATACATTTAGTCCAATAAGATATAGATCGTAGAGTGACGCTTTAGGCCTAATAAGAGATAGTTCTATAGAGACAATCGGTAGTTTGCGAAAAGGTAAAGAAAGGAAAGAGGAAAGGAGCAAGAGAAGGGGTAGACATGGTGTCAGGGATGGCACTGTAGATGATCTCCCAGACAAACAACGCAAGAGGCCTGCGATTGTTCTAGCGACTGCAGAGACGTGTTCTATTACAGGGGCGAGACATTCCTCGCATTCCGGAGGTAGTGACGCGCACGTCCCTCTTGACTCCGTGTGCCTCACGGGAGATAATGGAGATGTGACACTGGTCCTTTAGCCTCCCGACGCAAATCATCGTGTCACTAGATGAATGAGTGGTAGAAGTGAGTAAGGAGGAAGAGGTGGTGGAGAAAGTTACTGAGTCTTGGGACAAAGGAGTCTGTAAAAGGACCCTGTAAAGGAGTCTGTAAAGGAGTCTTTAAATGAGTGTAAATGAGTCAGTAAAGATTCTGTAAAGGAGTCTGTGAAGGGGTTTGTAGAGTAAGTAAAGGATTCTGTAAATGAGTGTAAAAGATTATGTAAATGAGTCTGAAGAGTCTGTAAAGGAGTCTGTAAATAAGTATAAAAGATTCTGTAAAGGAGTCTGTAAAAGGAGTCTGTAAAAGGAGTCAGTAATGAGTCTGTAAAGGAGTGTGTGAAGGGGTCTGTAGAGACAGAAAAGAAGTCTGTAAATGAGTGTAAAGTACTCTGTAAAGGAGAATCCAACATGACTATTGAAGTTACTAATTATAAACTATATAGAGAGGTTGGCATCAGTGATATTTCATTATAGCGTCATTGAAATGGTTTAACTGATGTCTAATTCAAAATCTCTACCAACATTTCTAATTTCTTACCGCCCCCGGATCTTAAAAGTCACAATGTAAACAAAGAGAAGATTACTCTGATTAACTTCAATATGAAAATTCTCAATGACAGAGCGCTCACACTCAAAGGACTACAGATTCATGGAATCGAGAAGTACAGCATTATTGGTAATATGCAGGAGGGTGGATTTTGCTAAGCACCCCCCCCCCCACCAGGCTAACGCCGACTACCCACGCCTAATCTGGGGCTAGAAGTTTCAACACTTATGATACACAGCAATGTACTATTATGTAAGGCGATGTTTAGAAACTATCTTGCATCGTAATCTAATCTGTTGTGACCTATTGTGACCTTTGACCTTCGTCCTGACAATAAGGTGTAACTATTTACAAAAATATCAAAAGGAAAAAGTTATTTGTGTGTGTGTGTTCTTTCATATTGCCTTTACATTGTTAATATTGCAGAATCGGACCCTAAGTGGTCCACTCATGTTTCAATATGTTCAGCAAGAATATCAGAAGCTATTAACTACAAACAATCAACAATCACGACCCTAGCTCCGCCCAAACAAAAAAGAGTCGAAAGTGTTGACAGTATTACCGTATTGTTAGTCCGACTGACGACATAATACCACAGGATACTGAGATATGTTAGGGTTATTAACTTATTATTATTTTACATTGTTAATATGTATATGAATTAAACTAGTAATTACATAGATGCCGTTCACTAACTGATGTAATGGAATGATCATCTAATCCAGCGGTTCTCAACTTTTTAAGCTCGGCGACCCCTTTTAACAATCCCCCACTCTGCCGCGACCCCCACACACACACACACACATACAGCAATAGAAGAGTAGACAATACCAATCCATATTTTCGATGGTCTTAGGTGACCCCTGGCAAATGGTCAATCGACCCCCAAGGGGGTCGCGACCCACAGGTTGAGAACCCCTGATCTAATCGATGTTTTTTTGTAAAGAACCAATCTCTTATTTAAGGCTTCGAAAGTAAGAAAAATTTCCCTTTGGCAACCATGCAGCTGCCGTGTGTAGTACCATTCTGTACTTGTTGAACACAAAGCACTACTTATTAAATGTTGTTTTAAACTATATTTGACTTGTATACATATTAATTGCATTCTTTCTCTTTTAAAACAAAAGTAAACATTTTCTTGAAAATTTAGTAACTTGTGTAAATAAAAATTAATAAAACAAATATTTTTATAACATTATTTTAGAAAAGAAAATTTTGTTTTGCATAAATGATTTTAAATATATAGAACATTTGCCTCTCTTAGTAATACAGTCTCCACTGTTTTTTTTTTTGTTGTTGTTGTTTTACTATTAATAGTGAATAGTTTTAAAAAAAAATGTGAATTAAAAAAAAAACAAAAAAAAAAAACTCTTGCCCAATTTAACTTTGAAAACTTAACGGTTCATTTCTAGAGACAGAACTTTGCAGGATCTAAAATATTCTGATTTTTAATACCTCTTCTAGTTTTTTTTCGATCTAAACGGGACGGACAGACAGGCCACACAAAACTAATAGTGGTGCCGCAAAAAAAAATATTATTGTAAGTCTAGATCTATATAAAATTAATCACATGATTGCCTCAAAATAATGGATGCAATTTGAATCAATGTAAGCTTTGTTTTTTTTTTAATAAGTTTTTTGTATACTTGTTTTTCAATTGGGGTGATCTGTGAAGAAGGTTTATCGGAAAGTATGGTGGTCAGTGCGGTTTAAAAATAAGTGTGTTCCTTTTTTTTTTTTTTTTTTTGTAAAATAAGTATGAATATTATGAATGAACCCTAGCGCGACCTCTGACCTACATTGACAGTCCAGGCGTGTGGGAAAAAAAAGAATCAACAATCACCTTGTCCCAGTTACGAGGTTCAAATTTGTTCGCTGGAATTTGAGCTTCACATTGGCCACATACAGAGCGATACAAGTACACAGCACACACACACGCCTATGTAAGCACTCACACAAGAGCAAGCCACTTAATGCGTGAGCTCATCCCTCTGTTTGTGTGGGTCTTTTGTTTAAAGTGAGAAATTCAGAATTCAGTGAATAGCTAGAAGTTTGCGTTATCGGAAACGGAAACGGACTCGATCGTTAACGGAAATAAAAATAATTCGTATTCTATGGAGAAAAAAAATGCTGAAATGACAGACACTCCTGAAAAGAACAATGACAATATTCTTCTTAACTTCGTTCGACTGACAATCAGGGTTATTTTATAACTGTTTTAAGTTTTTTTTTTTTTTTTATCGTTTTTTTAATATAATTATTATTACTATATTTTTTGTAGAAGGGATGGACAGGAGAAATGTGCTGGGTTTTTTTATTTTTTGGTTGTTGTTGTTATTAATGATACGCTATTAAAACATTTAGAAATCTGTGTAATCACAATTTGCTTGTGTGTGGCTGGTATTTACAACGGGGTCAGAAGTAGGCCAACGGTGTCAAGCGGAGAGAGGAATGCCTGAGACACTGACCTCGTCCTGGACCCGGTGATAAACGGACCGCGTCAAAATGTCAGCGAAACTGTAGAGTTGTTGCGTAGCACAAGACATTACCGTGACAAGTGAAGCATGGCGAGGAACATATTGTCTCATTTCTCGTCAAGCGTTATGTCTACCTTTGTCTTAATAACAGTTCGTTTTTCTTACAGGGCCCGTCCATGCTTATTGTTGTGCCTTGCGCAGTTTGAGGTTTCACAAAATGATGGATCGCGGAATGCTGTTAACAAAATTAACTAAAATTATGCAAAAACGTTTACACCAAAAATTAATACGAAGCAGAATAAAAATAAAGAAAGAAACATTTCTAGATTGTAAAGAGCACCATCGCAATGTTGCAGGTCGTGTTGATAACATAATTTTTCAAATTGTTTAGTCCGAAAAATTAACTTTGGACCTATTTTTCTTTAAGCCTGGTAATCACGTTAATTAAGACTTGTGAATACCTTCTAGTCAGTCTAATACAGTGAAGGAAACGCAGTTAAAAGAAACAATAAACTAAAGCAGTGTTCCCCAAACCATGTTCCGCGAACCCTAGTGTTCCGCGAAGCCTGAATACTACTGAATAATTAACTAGTAGGCCACCATGTGAACTAATTTCTCTATAAAAAAAAAAGAAGCAAAGTGTTCCGCTAATTACTCAGAATGTGCGAAGTGTTCCGTTAAGGAAAAAGTTTGGCAAACACTGACCTAAAGAAAGGGACTGGTCTATCAGAGAAAAAAAAAAAGAGTTCCTTGGGATGACAGAAAAGAAATGTATGAATAGTGATGCCCTCCTCTAACTACAAAAGATTACGGGACATGGGACAGAAGCCGAGGGTAGGTCAAGGGAAGGCTACTCCTAGGTGCAAGACAACATGTCAATAAGTCCAACAAGCTCACAACGGTTGTCGCACCTTATCTCTATATTTAGTCTGGTAGACGCAGTTGCATATAATAATCCCTTTGATGCATTCAAGCAGACAAATGCACACACCCACGGACTAGATCTAGGAGGGACGGAATTGAGGCTCATCAATGAACGAGCAGAGTGACGAGTGGTGGGTGTGAGTCTAAATATAGCGTATTGGATAAACCCCCCTGTAGTGTCCATTTTCTTATTTCGAGGCGCTATGTCTCAACCTAGACTTGATTCTATAAACAAGAAAAATGTCGATGTCCCCAAATGCAACCCACAGAATGTGTGATAGACATGGGGGGTGGGGGGGGGGAGAAGGGAGAAAGAAATTAAAATATAGAAAGAGAGAATGAGAGAGAGAGAGAGAGAGAGAGAGAGAGACAAAAAAAAAGGGGGGGGGAGAAAGATTGAAATTAGATCAATTAATGTTTTGATTGTACAATGCACTTTTTATCTAGTTACTGTTCAAAGTTTTCTTACAGCCCCTAATGTCCAGATTTTTTTAAAATGTCTGCCCCAAACCAAAGTCTACGTATGCCAGTGTTGACAGCAATGTTTTAATGCTCACGTTTTGTTAGCACTTTTTTCCCTCCTCCCTCTTTCTTCCTAACTCTCCTCTATTTGTTAGCACGTTGTTGTTGTTTTCTTCCTCTCATCCTGCCCCTTTACTTTCTCTCCCTCCTTTTAGTTCTAAAGTGTTGTCTGTGTATCATATTACAGTTGTCAACGTTCTTGCAGCCGCTTGATCTAAATCAAAATGATCCAGTTTGGCAGCACTAAAACCAAGGAGATGTCCATTAATCCTAATCCATCCCCCCCCCACCCTTTTTTTTTTTCTTCGTCCAATTTTTTTTTCTTTCACCAAGACTTTAACAAACTGCCATTTGTTCCTGCTACTTGATACTGATACCTGAGCGATGAGGGCCCCCTAGAGAAACGTAGAGGGAGGGGGAAAACAGCCTGTTGCTGGGGGGGGGGGGGAATACAGGCAGGTTTAGGGGAAGATCGTGCCAGTAGAAAGCCACACAGTGACCTCAATTTTCAGCCCCCCCCCCTTTTTTTTTCCAACGTGACCTCAGAATTGAAACTCCCCTTGCATCCCCCCCCACTCTCTTATTGCCCGCCCCTATACCATCTCTGATTTCCTGCCAAGGGAAGATTGAAAATTACAGGTACGAAGTGAAACCTGTCTTCATGGGTGTTCTTGTCAATTTTTCTGTCTCCTAGGACACGGCTTTGGAAAGATCAAGATCTAGATCTAAAAGTACAATGAGGGGAAAAAAGACGTAGCTACAGCTTCGAGAATACCCTTTACATGTCTTATATGTTTGTTTCTTTTTCTTAGGATAAGCGTAACTATGAATACATATTTTTGTTGTTGTTGTTTTGGTTTTTGTTGTTTTGTTTATTTTTTACACGTCTCGGACGTTCGTCCAGAAGGAAAGATGTGTGTGTCCTGCTGGTCTTCTGGGGAGCAGGAAGGGAGCAGGGTTCGAACCCGGGACCATCGTGGTAATAAAAGCTCATACGACTCGACCAGACAGCCAGCCTGTAAGCCAAGCTGCTATCTTATTTTTTTAAACGGGGGTCGAAGGTCAAGGGGAAAGAATGGGACACGCCCATGTCAATTACGTTTCAGTGGAGAAAGCAATTAATTGTAGCTCGTACGGTGATTTACGTTCATTTGTTGGCTAGGGTCTGTAGCTGGGATAGTAGGGAAAGTTAATTATCTAAAAACTTGCGTGAAAAGAAATGTGTGGGTCGTTGGAAACGAGGCTGCAGACGACAGAACAGTTGAACAATAATAACAATCTTTTCATTGGCTGAATGTTTATCCTCTTCTTAATGCTTACTTCGTGTGTTTCAACGCTTGTTTATAGTGTTCAATGCAATTAAGAAAATAATTGTTTTTTAAGAGAATTTGAAACTTGATAGTGAACGCCGTCTTGAAAGAATATAGTGAAATAGTGAAACTCGATAGATCAAAGTGAAGCATTGAAATTTAAAAGGATGTTGAAACACGACTGGAAAGAGACTAGTGAGATAGCCTGGTGACTGGAACCGCTCGACCTTTGGCTCGACAACCAAGGGATTAACCACTCGACCACCCCACCATAAGTTAAAGTAAACTTCTCGAGGATCCACTGTTGACTCGAACTGTGAGACCTTCAGTTCGGCTGCTCGGCAGCTAACTGCTTATCCACTTGACTACCTCTACCCTTAGGTCTGCAAAATCTATTTCCGGAATGGTATATTTGTGGAAGAGTTATCGATATTATGAGATTCAATTTGCCAATGATAAATGAGAAGATGGCATAGAAGAGCACCACTATCATGATAAGTGAATTTGTCCAATTAAGTAAGGGTAACGGAATTGCAGCACTTGGAGCTCTAACAACAGAAAGTCTCTAAAAAAATGTTTCCCTTTCAGATCTTGCGATCTATGGGGCAGGTGATGTTAAGGCTTAGAAAAAAAGAGAGGTTTAGAGAGGTCCTTATGGATAACAAAAATCATTATTATTATTATTATTATTATTATTATAACCTAATAAAATACTGGGGAAGACAAAAAGAAAACTTCTTGTTCCACATGCTAGGACAAATTCTTAAAGGATCCAAGTACTCTTTCTTACTACTGCGATTCGAGCGGGATGCCTTAATCAGCCAGGAAAACCAAAACTTTACAACAGTTCAATTCCTTAATTATTATTATTTTCTTATATAATACAGACTTTACTTCGAAAAAGATATTTACGTCCTGCGCGTCATGCATATCACGTGCCGGGTGTGTAATTTCAAAGCTTTTATCAACTCACTGTCTGTATGTCTGGTACAAATTTTGTACACTTTATTTCTCCCACACACATTCTCGGATCAAGTTTAAAATGTACACAAGTATTTTTGTATCTAACAAAACATGAAATCGATAAATAAAAAAAAAAGAATTAACAAATCAGTCAATTAATTACTGGTTACTTGTTTGATACCAAAAAGAGAAATTAATCCTTCAGTATTAAGAGATATAGTTTATTATGTGGGGTTTGTCCCCTTAGATAATTGTACACGTTATTTCTCCAACACCCATTCTCGGATCAAGTTGAAACTTTACACAATTATTTATTACACCTAACTAAACACGATAAAATTTAAAAAATTAACCAATGTCTTTTAATAATTTAATTAGTTATTAAAAATTAATATTTTGTTAGATAGGCTATCGAAAAAGGGGAAATAAATTCTACTTTATTGAGATACATTGTTGAAAAATGTTCTTCCCCTTGATAAGCCCCTTTTTTTAATTTTTATTTTTTTTGCATGTTTTTCTATATTATTTAATAAGATTGTTAGACTTGGATGTACAAAGTTTTATATTAAGACTTAACTTATGTTTCCGTTGCGTAAAATGTGGCGCTTTTCGAATTGTACAAAGAACATTGACAGCTGTAAGAGCAATACGATAATCATGATTGTGTGGCCATCCCAATGACGATCATTGTGTCCTATCTGTGTTTGGGTTATCGACTGGTGACAAGTGGAAGTGGAACTAAAGTAATGTAGACAATGCTGTCACATAGATCAGATCTACCTATTTATACTGACCACCTATCGATATTGTGAAACACATACGTTCAGTACCAGATTTAAAATTGAGAAGGCCCTAAGCTATTTGAGATATGGGGCCTTTTCTGGGCCATCAGTAGTCCAGATATATGTCAGTGCTAAATGTTTCTTGGGGGCCCTAAGCTGTAGCTTGTGTTGCCTATAGGTAAGCGTGGTCGATAGGCCTAGTGCGCTTCAACTTGGCTTGTCTTGGCTACCCGACTCGGGCAGAGTTGCGTTTACTGAGTGCCTAAAGCCAACTCCTAGATACCCCTTGCCCCCACTGGTCCACAAATGAGATTGGACCAAAGCGCTCTGAGCATGCTATAAGCATGAAAGTTATAATAATAATAATAATAGGTAAGCCCAAAATCCGGCACTGAACACTTTTCTTTAATTGTAACTTTTGTTGTTGCCATTGATAAGAGTCTAGAATAGTCCAGATCTAACACAATACCAATTCTACTATTCTAGCTTTCGGTCTAAGCTATGTGTCTACCAGCTGAGACATACACAACACATATGGCATTTTTGAAGCCACTTTGTTTTAATTTATAGTGACATTTGAGGGTCACCAGCAAAGCTAATTACACACACACTAGCTCCAAGGTCAAAATTTAACACAGATGTGTTGGCCTGATGTGATAACTCGTGTGTGATGTCCACTTAGTCCAGATCTAGATCTAAACGCAAATCTCTTAATCAATTTAAATTCTATATTTCTAGGTCCAATTTCTTTTTGCTCTTAGTTTGGCCTTATTTCTTTCCAAACGTTTACTAGAGTCTAGTAGTACTAGATCTAGATCTACATTCATAGAATACTATTTAGGTCAAAGGACGCGAGGAATTTTACAACTACACACCCACAATTACACAGGTACACTCTAAAGTGTATAGGACTAGAACACAGGCGAGGAGCTATTTGCGCGATTAATTTCTTGTAATGCCAGATCGAAACTTTAGATCTAAATCTAGTTGTGCATTTTGACCTAGACTGTAAAGAATATAGACTAGATCTAGATAGATTATAAATATAATCATATATCTAGAAGATCATCTAGGCTAGATCTAGTGACACACTTCACATTTCAAGGCATCGTATTATATAACCACATAATACTTACCCTTGTCTTCGACAATAAATCCACACAAATAAGAACAGAATATCAATGAAAATAACGGGACACAGCTAATCCAAAGAAATGGGTGAAGTTATTTACAATGCATACCATTCAACAGGTAAAGAAAGGCGATATCAGCAGACGTTCTTTTGACAGACCACTATCAACTTTTGGACAGTTTCCCTCGTCTCGTCCTCGCATTTTTCCACCCCTCTCCCTTCTCTTGCTATCCATTCAGAAGCAGACTGTCTCGTGCGACGAACTTTTTTTTTTCTCTCTTCTCGACCGAGGTTGCCTGTCAGACGATATGAAGGTTGACAAAAAATTTCTAGGTCGTACTAGCCGAGAGAGGGGCGTAGACACCGAGAATTAGAGCGAGGGGTTCGGTGCTTGTGGAGTTTTACTATAATAGCTCTAATCTAGATTCTCTGTTATCATGTCTAGAAATCAAAACCGCGTATAGCCGCTTATGTTAGTTCAAAAAATACTTTCTAAACTTTTGTAATCTGACTTATAGTTTGGGCTGCGAGAATTTTCAAGCTGGCGCCAGAGTGTTTCGAAAGATGACTTCTTCTGAGGTCACGGGTCACTGCGGTGACACGCGAAAGAGCAACATGGTATCTTGGTTGTGTGGACATCGTTACAATGACCAATACATAAAGTATTAATTAACTATTACTGGAATTACTTCATAAAGTCACTTATTCTAGTGAAAAAAAAAAAATAAAATGCAGTAGTTTTACATTCAGGCTTATTGTTTCATTTGCAAGAAATTTCACAGGTGGCGAAAGTTGTCAAAGAGCTGTCAAGTTGACAGCTGTAAGAGGATTCAGTATTGTGTAGCCATCACAATGACGAGCCTTGTTTGTCGACTTTGTGTATGTGTTTAAGCTAATCAGCTGGTGACGAGTGGAACTACTTACTAGAGTAATGTATACGACGAAGTCGTTTAGTTCAGATTTACTTTGTTATATTGACACACGTATCAATATTGTTACACACATACACACACACACATACTGCAGACGTGCTTGAAAAATTAAAGACATGGGGAGTGGGGGAGAGAAATGAGGGGGGGGGGGGTGTTTGAGATTTTTAAAAATATTTGGAAAATGTTTTACATGTTTCGGATGTTCCTTCAGAGTTGAAGATAATTACTTCCTAGTCCAAACCTCCCGCAGGACGACGGGGGATGGGAGCGGGCAGGGTTTGAACCCGGGACCATCGATAAATCTGAACGACAGTCCAGCGTGCAAACCGCACGACCAGGCAGCCATCCTGCTGCATTTATGAATTAAGGGGCGCGGTGGCTGAGCGGTTTAGCGCTTGGCTTCCCAACCTGGGCTCCTGGGTTCGAACCTATGTGAAGACTGGAATTTTGAATTTCGGGATTTCGGTTGGTCGTTGTGCTGGACTTGTTCGTTAACCATTAGCCAAAGAAACAGAAGACCTTAACGTCATCTTTTCCTCCATAGATCGCAAGGTCTGAAAGGGGAACTTTTTGTTTAACTTTATTTATGAATTATTTCTTCTTGTTTTCTTTGCTGCATTTATGAATTAAGGGGCGCGGTGGCTGAGCGGTTTAGCGCTTGGCTTCCCAACCTGGGCTCCTGGGTCCGAACCTATGTGAAGACTGGAATTTTGAATTTCGGGATTTTCAGGACACCCCTGAGTCCACCCAACTCTAATGGGTACCTGACTTAAGTTGGGTAAAGTAAAGGCGGTTGGTCGTTGTGCTGGACTTGTTCGTTAACCATTAGCCAAAGAAACAGATGACCTTAACGTCATCTTTTCCTCCATAGATCGCAAGGTCTGAAAGGGGAACTTTTTGTTTAACTTTATTTATGAATTATTTAGTTTCTTTATTTTTGCCTGTGAACGCTCGGCTGTGTTCCGTGTATGGTCTTTATTGAATGAAAACTTCTGTAGAACAAGAAGTTAATTTTTTGTTATCACTTCAAATGCATTTCTATAATGTACCTGATCTAATCGCAAGAGATTGGCTCTAGAATCGGATATTTGGCTAAGTGTCATTAACCACTTGGCCCCCTTACTAGTTCGAATACCGATGTAGACCAGAAATTTCAAATTAGGATTTGAATCGATCTGAGTTGTGTGTAACCCCAGAGCGCACTGAGCAAGCTAAAGCATGAAAGAAGTTCTATACAAGTTTGTGAACTAGATTACTATCTTGTATTACGCAGCGACGTCAAGCTCAATCTCCTTCGGGTGACATAAATAGAGTGGTTTATAAGAAGAAAATCATTCCAAAATATCAATATTTCTCAGTATTGAAGTTGAACGATCCGTCATGTTGTTTTTATTATAGATTTAATACGTTACGCTCGCTATGTGTAAAATGATACCCCATTATCATTAATGGACCAATCGGAATCAGTTACACGGGTTGTGTCGGGTTACTAATTGTTTCTCGACCCAACAGGTTGTTACCTTACATTACAACTGAAGGTATTGGATGACATTTGAATCGAGATTACACAAGCTTAGACTTATGCTATTTATTAAGAGTGGTTTTCTATCTAGATGATTGTAACAAGCTTTGTTTTAAATTTGAACCCGTTTGATATTTTAAAGATTAGTTCAAGTTGAAATGTTTCTTATATGCACCACCGTCTTGTGTGAACATGGAATAAATATTTAGATAATTTCAATGTTACATTTGTTATGACATGATTAGGATTTAGTTATTTGTTTCGGGAATAAGGGGAAAGTTTTACTTAGTGACAAGTCACGTGACAGATAGTTAAAAAACAAGAACTCTCTAGGCGACGCTTTAGAATCAAGACGCTTTCTTATTTTACAGTAAGAATAAGAAGAATTATAGAGACGGCTAGTAATGGAGGACATCGGGCGGTGCCCGTATTAAGTATTAAAAGTGTTTGTTGTTTGTTGTTTCAACAACATCGTCGACTCTATGTATCGATTGTTGGCCTTTCGTCAGTGTTCTCTGTTCCAGTATTGAGTTCAGTGTTACCTCCAGTTGGACTTAGTTACATTTTTAAGTACTAAACACCGCGGAAGAGCATAACATACATCAATAATGACACTAATACTACAGTGTCTAGTGTGAACATTGCACGCAACCTACACAATCTTAAGGCTATATCAGTGGTATCACTGGCATCACGTGTCTCGTATCAACATGGAATAATAATTACACAATCTAAATGCTGTATCAGTTGTATCACTGGCTCCGCAATGTCTAGTGTAAACATGGCATAAAAGTTACACAATCTAAATACTATATCAGTGATATCACTGGCACCATAATGTCTAGTGTGAACATGGCATAAATGTTATACAATTTTTATGCTACATCAGTGGTATCACTGCCATCACAATGTTTAATGTGAACATCGCATAAAAGTTACACTATTTTAATGCTATATCAGTGGTATCACTGGCATCACAATGTCTAGAATGTACACATCATAAAATAAACAGCAAGTTTAATTTTAGAAAAGACTAGTCGACCGGCGGCGTAGCATACGCCGCTATTTTGCAGGGCCGGCCTTAGGCGTCTGCAACCTATGCGACCTATGCGACCGCAGTGGGCCCGGCACTTTCATAGGACCCGCACTTTCATAGGGCCCGCTCTAATTCAAGGTGTAGAAATTATTAAATTAAACCATTTTATAACTTAAAAGATATTTCCCGCGCCCTCCTGTCGATTTACCAGGAGCACCTTCATAGGACTCGCACTTGCATAGGACCCGTGCTTTCATAAGACCCGCGTTATAAACGATTGACACTAGCTGACATTGGCTAGCGTTAACAGAATAGATCTTTTATTGATTATTCTTGGCATTAGAAAACTATATCGATGTAGGTCAAGCTCGTTAAGTGACTTAACACTTGAAAAACAAACTTTCGGGCTAAGCAGGCTAATGCTACATTATAATAAGGGCCCTAAACGTTTAGTCCGCCCACGACAATAGATAGTGTGGGAGGGGAGGAAATGGAGAAAGTTTTATTGGCGCTATGGTTCAAGAAAACATGGTCTTCGTTTTGTAAAGATTTGTTGATGTTTATGTTAAATTAAAATGTGCTAGTTTCTCTTGACTTTTAGCAGAAGTTGATTTTTGTTTTAAAAAGCGCTGAGAGATAAAATGTAAACACGGCTAAACATAGAACACACAGTTATCTATACAAGGGGAAACAACCCAATTTAAGACGCAGCAGACGAGAGCGAAAATTTGTGCCCATGAAATGTTTGGCCAGAGAAACGTTTTTGCAGAAGTCAAAACGAATAACTGTCTTGGGACCCAATCTATTGGACACTGGCGGATCCGGGAGGGGAGGTTCGATCGCCCCCCCCCCATTCGACTGTCCCCCTCCCCCATTTTTATGTAGAAATCATACTTTGTTAGCAAAATTAGTTAAACATGTTTATAATAAAATGTTTATTTTATGTCGATCCCTCTGGTGTGATGGCCGACTCGGTGGAGTGAGGGGGGGGGGTGACGATTACATCTACTGCTCTCCCCACCCTAACCCAATGAGTGGGGAGGGGAAGGTCCAATATGTATGCAGAAATCATAGTTTGGGAACAAAATTAGTTGAATATCTATAGAATATAAGCTACTTATTGCTATTGGAAACCATTTGTATACTATGTCGCACCGCACTCTAATCTCTTATTAAATCATTGGTAAATATAAAATGAAAGAGCGTAGTTGGTACCAGAAGGGACTGTGGGAGGGTCGATAGATAAAAAAAAAAACAATTTCAATTTACTTGTACAGCCTTTCTCAGAATGTTGAAATGTAATCATTTAGCTGCTCGCAACATAAAATTTTTTTTAAAAGTGTTCATTTGTCTCAAAACACTAGTTTTTTACATTCAGAATTGTCCAGATAGATAGATAGATAGATAGATAGATAGATAGATAGATAGATAGATAGATAGATAGATAGATAGATATAGAGACAGACAGACAGACAAACAGACAAACAGACAAACAGACAAACAGACAAACAGACAGATAGATAGATAGATAGATAGATAGATAGATAGATAGATAGATAGATAGATAGATAGATAGACAGACAGACAGACAGACAGACAGACAGACAGACAGACAGATAGATAGATAGATAGATAGATAGATAGATAGATAGATTGATTGATTGATTGATTGATTGATTGATTTTTTGATAAATTGAAAGATAGGTAGTTTGATTGATCGATTGATTGTTACTAGCTATTTCTAAGGATTTACATAACAAAGTCTCTGTGTTGTTCTGTTTCTCTTACTAGATCTTGTCTAACTCCATTTCTACTCAGTTTATCAATACAGGAATAAACTTTCTGTAGGAGCTGCTTTGTGCGTCCTTTATAAATACAGCAAGCCACCAAATGTTTACATTGCCAGAGTTAGGTCTTCCTGCGCCTCATTTCCATCTGTTGAAACCTTTCCGCTATCTCTGCGGCTCCACCATTTCTTCTTATTCCGTCGACGGACTTTGGTAAAAAAAAAAAAGGGGGGGGGGGAGGAATGAGTTGGTGCGACTTCTGCTTGTTTATGTTTATCTGACAATTTACTCGGCACACGCATTTAGCTAGATAAGTAGATCACACACTGAAACTTTATGCCAGAGAGACATTGGGAGGAAGACGATAAGGTATGGGGCGGGGGGGGGGGGGGTTAAAGGTCAAGAGGGTAGCAGGGGCGGGAGGAGCTTTAGCAAACAGTAGTTAGTAAGTTTAATGTCTGTCCTAGAAGTTCCAGACATTCATTGGTATGTTCTAGTCAAGGTCTAATGCAGTGTTATGGAGTGCGAGTCCGTGTTTCTATGGTGACCCAGGGAAAGAGGTTAGCGATTGGCTGTGAATGATGCAACATAAATGGCATCGTCGTCACTTTTGGTCTTAGGGCAGACGACTAAAAAAAAACTAAGACTGAAAGGTTGTGTAATTGTAGTGAGTTAGATTTTGTTAAAAAATATTACTAAAGTCTACTACATGTATTTCTTTTTATCACAAGTTGTTTTTGTCAATATTATAAATACAGTTCTATTTAGTTTGTTCACAAAAGGAAGTTATTCAAGCTATTTGAAGCTTTATAAGTTAAGATATACTAGTCGACCACGGCGTAGCATACGCCGCTATTTTGCAGGGCCGGCCTAAGGCCACTGCAACCTATGCGACCACAGTGGGTCATGCACTTTCATAGGACCCCCGCTAATTCTGGGTGTAAATTGTTAAATTAAACCATTTTATAACTTATAGCAGATTTCCCGCGGCCGCCTGATTTACCAGGAGCTCCTGGAAATCTCCTGAAAATGCAAAATATACGAAAAAGTCATGGGAATCTCCCGGAAATTATTAAAATCATTTGAAAACTCACAAAAAAAATTCCTGAAATCTATAGACAAAAATTGTCATTTTGAGGTGTCATTCAATATGGAAAACGCCAATCCTACGTGCGATAAAAAAAAAACGGCATTATGCAATACCCGTAATTGTGGAATCTGGTGAAAGAAGCTTCTCCCGACTCAAACTAGTGAAGAATTCTCAAAGATAGATTGAAACATTCGGTAATTCTTGCTATTGAGCGTGATCTATGTAGGAAATACAATTGTTATGATATACTGTATGATTTCACTACAAGCAAGGCTCCTAAAGTAATTCTGTACGTAGTAAAGAATGAATAAAATGCAAAGACGAATTTTATTTTCTAATACGAACTCTTAATTTTCACTTATTATCAGTATCCCCACCCAAACGTGGCCTCTCGAAATCCGTATCGCATAGGGCTCCGCAATGGTTAAGTCCGGCCCTGTTACTTAGTGACGGGTGAATACAGAGCAGATTACTTGTTCTCTTTCCATGACTTCTTGATCACAATGTTTAAGTCCGGCCCTGCTATTTAGTGACGGGTGAATACAGAGTAGATTACTTGTTACTTGTCTACGACCGGTAACAGTATGCAGGACGACAGGGGATGGCTGTGGGCTAGGTTCAAACCCGAAACCATTTTGACGACAGTCTGAAGGGCACACGACACGACCAGGCAGGACCCTTTGTTTCAGCTTTTACCCACCGGCAGGGCTTAAAATATTCAATCTCGACATATATAACTAAATTATTATCGAATTTTACCTAAAACAAATTCAAAATAATAAAAAATAATAATAAAATAATGAACTTTAAATATTTGTATATCAGAATAAAATATTTTACAACAATAGAAAGTTTTGCGCCTGTGACTTTCATCAATCAACGTAGGACCTCTGATCATTAAGCCACCAAAGATAGTTTTAAAAGGTTGTCTTTTGAACCGTGTCATGTGCATTTTGACGTCAAAATCCGCCCAGATATCATACCTTACCGTGCTGAGGGAGGTTTTGGCTAGGATGTAATAATCGATAAAGTATTTCTATATGAATTTCTAAAAGTCAAAAGTAAACGCTCTTTCTTCCAGAAACAATAAATTTAAACTCACCAAAAACTATGGATCTACTCAATGTACATTAGCTAACGGAGATTTCCAGACATGGCGGAAAAACTATAAAAGCGGGGAAAAAAACTAAAAAAAAAGCTCAGCTATTTGGTGTATCCGGTGTATGGAATAAAGAAAGTGGTGATAAACTAGTTTTTTTATTTTTAGCAATACGCTAATTTTCGTGCACTTTTTAGCAAATCAAATTTTTCTTGCACTTCCTCTTATAACAGAAGATGAACTCAAAACTTCTTTAAAAATACAAATTGCACAGACTAACTAGCGACAATAACGCAGAAGTTCCCCTTTCAGACCTTGTCGTCTATAGAGCAGATGATGTAAAGGCCATCTGTTTCTGTGGCCTACTGTTAACGAGGGTGTCGTGTGGCCAGCACACTGACCAACCGCCTTTACTTTTCCCAACTAATGTCAGGTACCCATTAGATCCCGAAATCAAAACCTCAGTCTTTATCCGGATACGAACTCGAGACCTTTGTTCTGAAACCAAGCGCTTTACCGCTCAGCAACCGCGCCTCCAAATAAAAGCAGAGTTAATAAAAAAAAAAAATTAACCTTCACGCTTGAACCAAAGAATCCACTTTCTGTGTGATCTAAACCAAAACCTCTCAGGTATTTAAAGTTTAGTTATATAATGTTGTCAATACATTACAGGCCTACATAATTAGATCTAGATATATGTAGATCATGTCTATCATTTAGAACAGTTTTTAAAAAAATGACGTCAACAAAACAGATTTTAACTCCTTTTTTATATTGGCGTTATCTGAAAAGATTAGCATTGCATTTAAAAACTAGAGCTAGAAATTTATTAGCAATTTAATATCAATTGTAGAATTAATTTAATAATATCTTTTGACTTTTAGCACTTAAACGTCCTTGACATACTTTAGTTGAACTTGCAAATCTCCAATATATATATATATATATACCACCTGCTGTGAGTATTGGATCTACTGGAGATAACCTCATTCTCAAATGGTCTATTTTTAGACCGTGACATATATTTTATTCCTCGTGTACCATCAGCAAATTTATATTTACCCCAGTATTTTCCTTCAAGCAGTATCTCTGTATTTATTTATTTTAGTACCGGAATAGTAGAAATTCCCCACCTCTGTTTTTCTTTTTACCACAGTAATCTTTCCTTAACGTTTGGGAGTTCTTGCCCTTTGCGCCAGAAATTTGATACTCAGAAAGATAAAATCTTTAAGAAGTACAGCTATTGGGAAGGAAGTTAAGTACATCGAAACACAATAAACATTGAGAGTACAGTACATTTTGAAACTTAAACGAGATATTCAAACTATAATAATCCAAAAACAACAATTACTAATAACAGCATAAAAGATTTAAATACTGACATTTATATTTACCTGTATAGTATGTCTGTTTTTATCCAGGATATCTATTTCCGGACTCTGATGCTTGACATATGAACTTTTCTCTTTTAAGACGCAGGTGGGTGCCGTTACATTATCGTCTGCCTTATCCATTAGGGTAACTTCCGGTTTTGACGCCGGTAGTAGTCTTTCCTCCATGTTGAACTCTGACGAATTGTGAAATCCTTGCTCTGCAGTGGGTTTCGTGTGTTCTGTAGGCTGGGGTTCGTTTGAACCCTCTCTTTTGGCCGCTTTGGTCAGCTTTGTCCACTCAATGCCCGAGCTGTGGCGTTGCAATCGGTGGTATGGAGGAGGGCGAGACCTCCGGGCGGTGACGTCGTCATCGCTGCTGGTGCAGTCGAAGAGAGGCGGGGGAGGAAGAATGGGGTCATCGTTAGGGTAACTCCTTCTGCTTGACCGGCGGCGACGCTTAACAACATGTCGGGCAGCAGGCTTGTCAGCATCACCTTGGATACTATATCGAGCTGCATTTCCCGTTTTTGTGTCGCCTATAAACTCTTTTGGAATTGTCTGATTTGGGTTACCAACTAACGATTCAGAGTGCCCAGTCAGGTTTGTGGGCTGGGTGGACAGAGGCAGGGCCGGAGCGATGTCTACCCGTGTTATCATTTTAACCTGTTCGTAGATGTTACTTAGTAGCTCAAGACGCTGTCTTTTGCTCAGATCCTCACTGTTTGAGATGGCTTGCTGAAGGTTCACTACCGGCTCTTGCTGCAGGAAAAAGCTTGACTGCTTCGACTGTTGAGGCTGCTGATGCTGATCAGGGAAAAAATGGCGGTGATGGTGGCGGTGGTGGCTGCCATGATGGTGATGATAATGGTGATGCCGGAGATGGTGCTCGCAGCTGTGTTGGCATCTTTGATGCTGGTGTTGATGCTTGCGCTCCACTCCTTTTTGAGCGAAATGTTCCGATCCGATGGAAGCGCGGCCAGATTCACCCCTCACCTCAGACTTTGGACTGCATTCGTCGCAGCTACTCGATCGGATCATTTCCCTTTTGCGAGCAAAATTTCTATTTTTATTCACCTCGTTTTCATCCGTTTCTTTGAGTTTTTCCCGTTCTTTTTGAATGATTCTTTCCAGGAATTCATCGTGGTCAGAATCGTTTGCAAGTCTGGAATCGAGTTTATTCTCTCTTGCCGGGCACAGCTCGGAGTCATCACTGACTCCATTTTTCGTCACCCTGGGTTCTTTATTTGTTTCGTGTCCTGAATCGCTTGGACCTGGACTTTGTCTGCCTACTGCCTCTTTGCTCATCTCGCAATCAGGGACTTGACTATACTTTGATAATTTAAAATCTTGTGTCTGTGACGTCAGTGGTTCTCACTAATTCTTAACCCTGTGTAAAAAAAAAAATAGACTTAAGTATAGTAATCAAATCGGAACAAAGGTACGCTACGCACATTTTTTGTACAAGTACTAGAGTTGTCAAACCTCAATGAATTCAACTCTCCTTATGTAGGTTAAGCAATATGGAATTTTGAAATGTATCACTGTATCAGAAAGCCAGGCTACACTTCGTTAAAATTAATGGACAGATACAGATAGACCTACAGATAAACCTACAGATAGACCTATTGCTTTGATACGTTTGAAGAGGAACTTTAAGACCTACCTGTTCAAATCTTAGATTATTTCGATTTTTTTTAAATTTAAGAGTGTTTTTTTTTAATAAAGCGCATCTAGTAAGTAGAGAGACCCTTTTATACCTTTTGGGCAGATGATGTAAAGGTCATTTGTTTCTGTGGCCTACGGTTAACGAACAAGACTTGGCCAGCACAACGACAAAGCCGCATTTACTTTTACCCATTAGAGTCTGGTGGACACAATGGCATCATAAAAATTCCAAAAAAAAAAAAAACAATAAAAAAAAAAACAAGTCTTCACTAAGGTTCGAACCCGTGAGCCCTTTGTCGCAAGCCAAGCGCTTTACGTATTTCTGAATCTTCTGGCTAAATGTACTAGTATGCACACAAATAAAAACACTGTAAAGAACTTGACGACTAAACTTTCAGCTTCATATAACTTTAATGACTATTAACTCTAACAATTCGTTACTGTAACATGTAGCGTAGAAGACTGTACAATATCTGTCAGTTTACAGTTAGCTATACTTCGTTGTAATTCATCTCTTCACTTCGTTGCAATTCGTCTCTTCTCAACTTCCATCGAGCCGTATTCCACAGAACAGACCAACGACACACTTCCCAGTGTCGCTCCAGGTCTCCAAAACTGAACCAAGTCGTAACAGACCAACGACACACTTCCCAGTGTCGCTCCAGGTCTCCCAAAGCTGAACCAAGTCGTATTCCAGTCTACCACATCAGAGCCGCACACGTCTTACATCGACTGTATCGACTGTAACGGCTGAAGTCCACTGTAGTTCGCTGTATAGACTTTAACGACAGTAGTCCACTCCAGTTAACTCTACCCTAGTTAACTTGCATCGAGTCGTACACATTTCTCTTCCACTAGAGCCGCACACGTCTTACATCGTCTGTATCGACTGTAACGGCTAACTCACGACTCCATACGACTCACTTTCACATTAACTTTCTGGCTTATATAGAGTCCCTAATCGCTTCTCCAAAGTTGCACAAACACTCCTAGTACCCTCTGGAATAACATGTCAGGAAACGTCACATCCTGTCTTTATTTATACACGTAGATTCCAGAAAACACTCGCTGCAGAGTCATCAAGTCGGGGTCACACGTAGTGACCTTTATCTGTCACTGTTCATTAGTAACTGTCCCCCTACTTAGATCTGTTCGTCCCCTGGAACAACACGTGTGGACACGTCACATCCTGTCTTTGTTTGTACATGTAGATTCCAGGGAACACTAGCTGCTGTGTCATCTCGCCGGGGTCATACGTTGACCTCTACCTATCACTGTTCATTTGTAACACTGCCCCCTTCTTAGATCTGTTCGTCCCGAACAGATTCCACTTCACCACGATACTGAAGAAACCGATTGGCGATCAAGAAGGATGCTTTGGTAGTTGCCCCCTTCTCAGAGATGTTCTTTCAATCTGGCAGTTGTCCATCTTCTTTCCATAGAAGAATGGGAGCCAAATCCTCATTTTTCAGCAGTTCTTCACAAATGTTTTCATCAATCTTGGTGTGGAAACATCGACCTTCAGATGACGACATTGGGCACTCTTGTCGAGAAAATTCATCAGCATTCTAACGAGTTCGTGCTTCACTGTCTGAGTTTTACATTTTCAAGCATCTTTTTACAGAGCTTCTTCAGAGATAACTAGGTTCATCACAGTACAGCAATATTCACATGCTCTTCTTTTAAACAACAGCAACTGACTTGGGTTTGTACGATGTTGGGTTGATCTTCTTGTACAGTTCTGTCACAGATGGTTACTCACTACAGTTCTGACATCTTAAACTACTTCTTTTCTGTCCTTCTTGCTTCAGACTTAATTAGCGTTCTTCTAAAACCTTTGTTATACTTCTGTTCTTAAATTATTCTTTAGTGGCTTCACACTTTCAACTGATAGTAAGGCTTTCGTCTTTGGTCTGATGGTTCCGGACAGAATCTTCCTAACAACATGGGCTATGGAGTTTCATTAGTGCAGGTGGGGGTCTATCAACGGGAGAAGTGGTGGGGCTTGTTTTCTAACAACATGGGCTATGGAGTTTCATAAATGCAGGTGGGGGTCTATCAGTGGGAGAAGGGGTGGGTTTGTATCTTGATCTTGTTGGAGCCATCCACGTTGCACTCTGCATATGTCGCTTTCTCCGCCTCCTTAATTTGATATTTCTTTGGTTGCGTTGATGTCGTTGTCGTTGTCTTGCTTTCCTGTCGATCAATGCTGATGGCAGCCACTTAGCACATAGGAAGGTATTGTATTTCATAGCTGTAGTCATCAAGACTGTAGATCTAACAAGTTGCTTCAGCATTATTCTTCGATGGGTGCTTTGCGAATGAGCTGCAAGTCCACTTGAAGGCAAGTTGTCAAACACGTCATCACCTTCATCCGAGTCTGGAGGACTCGACTGTGGGGCAGGTTGATAACATTCAACGTGCAAAGGTCCATCAACTTCAGCATCAGTTTCTATTGTAATTCCTTGACTATCACCAGGGCTTCTCACGCCTACCTTGATAGCTGTACAAGCTTCTGTTAAGTCTAGAGCTTGTTGGTGTATTTCTAAGCATTCACAGTCTTCTTGCATAGCTACGTACGTACAGTTCTTTTCAAACGCATCAGTGCAGTAATCAAGCTTCGAGTTCCTCTCGTAGACACTGGCAGATAGAAGACAGAAGTCTTTAAGGCCCACAGCAACAGGCTTGGACGCAGACCCAACGTTGTCTTGATCTGTTTGGCTAGTTGAGGTACTCATATCAGGTATATCTATAGCTAAAGCTTCGGTCAAACTATAGGTCTCTTCTATTGTTTCTTCAGCGGTCTCATTCTGCTTCTCGTTGAAATAGTAACAGCTACCGTCTCTTTTCATTTCCCGTGGGCCACATTCGTTTGGTTTACCATCACAGTCACAGACAGCACAACCATCACCAGCATCCCTATCGTAATTGTCTGTATCGCCACATTCTTGGTTGGACAATTGTTCGATGTTCATTAATGGTGTAGTTCTTTCATCTGTCGACTCAATCTGATACTGCCGAGCGCTCAGCAGCTCGCTCATCGCGATTCTCGTTTGATCTTTTATTGTATCTGTTTGTTCTTCTGTCTTGTTGGGCGTGGTAGCTATTTGTTCATTTTCATTCATGACTTTAATCAACTGGTTAAATGAAGAAAATCTGGTGTTGATTTCTGATTCTATCTCCTTAATGCTCTCTTTCACCGAGTTCATTTTGTATTGCAAAGTTCTCAGGAGCTCCATCGTATTAGGTTTGATTTCAAATTGGCAAGTGTCTGGATTCTCATCTTCCTCCAAAAGGGCTTGTCTGAGACGTGCTGTTAGCGTTTCCTTATTTCCGTTAAGCTGTAGACCTCTTTCTCGAAGCTCTTGTCTAAGTTCTTTCATGTCAAGTTCATTAAGAAGTTTGATGGAACACATTCTAGCCAGAAATATCCCACTTCTGACACCAATTGTTACGTATTTCTGAATCTTCTGGCTAAATGTACTAGTATGCACACAAATAAAAACACTGTAAAGAACTTGACGACTAAACTTTCAGCTTCATATAACTTTAATGACTATTAACTCTAACAATTCGTTACTGTAACATGTAGCGTAGAAGACTGTACAATATCTGTCAGTTTACAGTTAGCTATACTTCGTTGTAATTCATCTCTTCACTTCGTTGCAATTCGTCTCTTCTCAACTTCCATCGAGCCGTATTCCACAGAACAGACCAACGACACACTTCCCAGTGTCGCTCCAGGTCTCCAAAACTGAACCAAGTCGTAACAGACCAACGACACACTTCCCAGTGTCGCTCCAGGTCTCCCAAAGCTGAACCAAGTCGTATTCCAGTCTACCACATCAGAGCCGCACACGTCTTACATCGACTGTATCGACTGTAACGGCTGAAGTCCACTGTAGTTCGCTGTATAGACTTTAACGACAGTAGTCCACTCCAGTTAACTCTACCCTAGTTAACTTGCATCGAGTCGTACACATTTCTCTTCCACTAGAGCCGCACACGTCTTACATCGTCTGTATCGACTGTAACGGCTAACTCACGACTCCATACGACTCACTTTCACATTAACTTTCTGGCTTATATAGAGTCCCTAATCGCTTCTCCAAAGTTGCACAAACACTCCTAGTACCCTCTGGAATAACATGTCAGGAAACGTCACATCCTGTCTTTATTTATACACGTAGATTCCAGAAAACACTCGCTGCAGAGTCATCAAGTCGGGGTCACACGTAGTGACCTTTATCTGTCACTGTTCATTAGTAACTGTCCCCCTACTTAGATCTGTTCGTCCCCTGGAACAACACGTGTGGACACGTCACATCCTGTCTTTGTTTGTACATGTAGATTCCAGGGAACACTAGCTGCTGTGTCATCTCGCCGGGGTCATACGTTGACCTCTACCTATCACTGTTCATTTGTAACAATATATACATACATACGCCTAACTCTCTGCTTTATATTATACTAGACATATGTTACCCGCGACCGCGGGTCTTTGTTTGCGCATTACTTTCGATATAGTCATTGAGAGTGTTTTGTAAACAATTAAACAAAATAATAATGTAATAAGTAAAGCGAATGTGTCAATGTAAAAATAGTGTGAATGAAGCTATCAAATAAAAATAGCTAATAGGCTTAAATCCATTTTTTTTTTCAAATTAAAACATTTGCTTGTAGGCCCACATATATTTGATTAAAATTTGAGATGAATAGACTAAAGTTTGTATGTTCATGTGTATAAAGTATAAAGTAGATCTTGAGGTAGACATAGATCTAAATCTACACTAATCTAGAGTTAAAAATTGGCTCTTATAGAGTTCACTCTGTGCTGCGCAAGCGTGACCTTTTTTTCATGAATGAATATAGGCCTATCTCAACACGGCTACGCAGCTTTAACGAACAGCGAACGAATGTATTAAAAATGCTTTAGAAAAACAAATTTGAATTAATTTGATTAAAATATGAAATGAATGGACAATAATTAGTATGTTTATGTGTTAAACCATAAAACTATCTTTGCGAAAGGAAGTTTTATCATCTTAGAGTCCAATAAGAGTTTTAGACCTAGGCCTAGGAATAGACTCGGTAGAGAGATGTGTTAATGTGTAACCATTTGGTAATGTCTAATGAAATAATGTTCGCCAGGAAATCTGTAGTCACAGATATCAGGAACTAATTTATGTAAAAAATGCTTTTGGATAATATAGTGGATTGGATTTAGATGTATGTTAAACGTAGCTAATGATCCTTTCACGTTATTTCTCTTTCGCTACGAAAATAAAATTAGTTTTGCGAAAATGGGTTTACCCGAAGTCGATACATTCTTATCTATTAAAAACTAAAAGAGCGATAGCTTTGTTAAATGAATGGGATTATAAAGTGAACAATTAAACGAAATAATGTTTAGTACGCGATTCATGAATGAATATAGATCTAGGCCTATCTCAACTCGGCTTCGCAGCTTTCGTAAATGGATGTAGCTTTAGAAAACCAAATTTAAATGTTTATTTGATCAAAATATGAAATGAATGGACTTTAATTAATATGTTTATGTGTTAAAGTATAAAACTATCTGTGCGAAGAGAAGTTTTATCATCTTAGAGTTGAATTAGAGTTTTAGATCTAGCGATGGGATTATAAAGTAAACAATTAAACGAATTAATATTTAGTACGCGATTCATTACGGAATTGTCTAATGAAAGAATGTTCGTCAGGAAATCTGTAATCACAGATATAAGGAACTAATTAATGTAAAAAATGCTTTTGAAACACAAAATTGAAGGTTAATTTTATTATATAATGAAATCAATGGATCTTCTTTTGTATTTTCATGTGTCAAAGTAAAAAACTATCTGCGCAAAGTGTATTTCTTAAAATTAGATCTAGGTCTAAATCCTTTCGATCTTTTCTCATGTCAACATTGTTAACCATGGCCTAGATCCATAAAATACTATAGCTGTAATAGAGTCGGACAACTTTATTTTTTTTGAGGGTCTTAAGTTTGTTTTAGGGCTACAATACATACACTACGGTCTAAGTTGGTACCCAAGGAACATTCCTGCCTAGTTTTATCAAGATTGGTCAAGCGGTTTTGATGTCTATAAGTAACATACATCCATACATACCCCTCACATTCTACTTTATAATATAGATACATGTAGGCCTATATATATTGAACACTTGGAGTGTATTTACAAAGAAATTGCTTGTTTTAGCTTATAATATAAAATCTCCTTACAGAGGAAGAGAAGCACGCGTAATAGTCACACATACACACACAGTCTCTCTCTCACACACACATACACACAAAACGGTAATAAGATAAAAGAAACCTGTTCAATCACCACTCACCAGTCCGCTGAATTAACATGGAACTCAAAAGTCAGGAAATCACTACTTCTGTATCCTGGTAGTCACGTTCACACATACTTGAACTAAGTGTAGCCAGACCAATGTAGCACTAACCAAATGTTTTACGAGAGAAAAGTCCAGGTAACTACACGGACTGCTCACCCACTGGTGAAACTGAAGTGGGGGGGGGGGGATGCGCCACGGCTTCATCTTCACCAGCATGGAACCAGTGACGTAGTAGCGATTGTTTTATTGATCTAGTTTGAGTTGGCTGTTCGAAATCTATGACCTGAGAGATGAACAGATCAATGGGCAAATTGGACTAAAGTGATTGGTCATGTGACCATTGTCGTGTGAAACTTAAAAGACGAGTAAAGGGAGTTAATAAGTATGTTTTTGTTTTGTTTTTTGTTTGTTAGCAAAAATTGAGTTGGTATAAGCAGAATGGACACAAATAACAATGATTAAAAAAAATAATACTGTTGCAGCAAAAATAATATAACCATTGTAGATAGTTGTAGATAGACTTTTAAATTGTTTTAATTTAAATGTATCACTAATATAGTCTATCTAGCTTTTAGAAGTACTGTTTTATGAAGGTGTTAGTGTCTACAATTGATACTATATAGCATATTTTCTCTTTTAGATTAATTTAACAAGCAGAATAAAAAAAAAAAACACACCCTTATCTAAGGGGAAGAACTGTACATTTATATCAATATCTTTATTTGCTGTAAGATTTTTTTTATTTCTTTTAATCAATATCTTATTTCTTTTAATCAATATCTAACTAAATTTATTAACTAACGCAAATTAATTAGTTATTTTTTAAAAAATTAATTCATATTTTGTCAGAAACAATGAATAATTGTGCAAAGTTTCAGCTTGATCCGAGAATACGAAGCGGGGGAAATAAAGTAACAAAAATTGTACCAGACAGACAAAGTGAGTTGAAAGAAGCTTTGTCATTTAAATAAAAGACGATTATTCCGCCATAAGCATTTTGTATCTAGAATGCTCGTTGATCTTGATTTACCAAGTCTTTTTGTTTTTTATGCTAATTTCGACCACCCAGTTCTATTTCTTTAAATCACTCTGAAAGAAAGAGCACCCATCCAAAGACTACAGTGCGGTCTAATCGCCTACAGATTTAAATTTCTTTCGATTGTAGCACACATTTTTTATTATTATTTAGTTGGCTACAGCTATCTTTCAATATGCCGTCCTTGACATTTTGTCTACAGATTTTTAAATATATCCCAATGTTCTAATTTTCGGTTGTTGTTTTTTTTTGTTACCCTCCATTATATGGCCACCCCATTTCATCATATCGCTTTCTCTTCCCCCACCCCCTTATTTTATTTATTGCTTAATAAAGTCAACGGAATCTTATCTTACAAATCAAAGAGTAAACAAAGAGCAGATAACTGGGAGCAATTTTTTTAATGTGAAAATCTCCATTTGTTGCATTTTGCAAAATTTGTGGGTTGAAGTAATTTGGATACTTCCTCCATTACCAACCTACCAGTTACATAAATCTGTTGGATACTTCATGAACTACCGACCTACCAGTTACATAAATCTGTTGGATACTTCATGAACTACCGACCTACCAGTTACATAAGTGTATTACATACTTCATGAACTACCGACCTACCAGTTACATACATCTATCGGATACTTCATGAACTACCGACCTACCAGTTACATAAGTGTATTACATACTTCATGAACTACCGACCTACCAGTTACATAAATCTATTGGATACTCCATGAACTACCAACCTACCAGTTACATAAATCTGTTGGATACTTCATGAACTACCGACCCACCAGTTACATAAGTGTATTACATACTTCATGAACTACCGACCTACCAGTTACATAAATCTATTGGATACTCCATGAACTACCGACCTACCAGTTACATAAATCTGTTGGATACTTCATGAACTACCGACCTACCAGTTACATAAATCTGTTGGATACTTCATGAATTACCGACCTACCAGTTACATAAATCTGTTGGATACTTCATGAACTACCGACCTACCAGTTACATAAATCTGTTGGATACTTCATGAACTACCGACCTACCAGTTACATAAATCTGTTGGATACTTCATGAACTACCGACCTACCAGTTACATAAATCTGTTGGATACTTCATGAATTACCGACCTACCAGTTACATAAATCTGTTGGATACTTCATGAACTACCAACCTACCAGTTACATAAATCTGTTGGATACTTCCTCCATTACCAACCTACCAGTTACATAAATCTGTTGGATACTTCATTAACTACCGACCTACCAGTTACATAATTTCTGTTGGATACTCCATGAACTACCGACCTACCAGTTACATAAATCTGTTGGATACTTCATGAACTACCGACCTACCAGTTACATAAATCTGTTGGATACTTTATGAATTACCGACCTACCAGTTACATAAATCTGTTGGATACTTCATGAACTACCGACCTACCAGTTACATAAATCTGTTGGATACTTCCTCCATTACCAACCTACCAGTTACATAAATCTGTTGGATACTTCATTAACTACCGACCTACCAGTCCCGTACCTCAAAAACGTAGCACCTGTATTCAATCCAATAAACTGACTTCCTACTAAGTCGTCTCAAGGCTCGCGCTGATTAGCGCGCAAATAAATAACCACCACATTTCAAGTGCACATCTGATCCAACGGTATATCCGTTCACCGTTACATCCTTAGATCAGTCGCGTCTCTGTTTCCCCTTTTTTATCTTCGATGATCTAACAACGACATAACCAAGAACTTCGTTTGTGTATATCTCGTAAGAAATGGCGGAGGAGTTTTTGGGATTTAAAAAAAGAAGAAGAGGGAAGATAATGGCGTATGTCTGGGTGTTAGAGAAGGTGGTGGAGATGTTTCTGTCGGGTAGAAAAAAATAAGATATTCAAGCTAAGAGAAAAAGGGGAAAAAAAACTGGAGCTCCTGATTTTTTCCCCCCTTTTCTCTTATTCAAATATTTTACTTTTTTTAAACGTAACGTGAGGCGGATGAGGAAAGAGAGAGAGAAGGGGGCGTCTGGTTGGGGGAGGGCGCCTAAGGGTGTTCAAAACTAATAGGTTAGTAGATGGTAAAAGTTCAATACTTTGGGGGTGGGTGGAGGGAGAAGCGATGCTAAACGCGGACGATGCCAGAAAGTTCTGCTGTTTCTTCAGTTGTCTGGCGCGTAGGTAACACCACGGCCTGTGCGATGTTGGCGTAGTGAGTACGTTGTTTAAAGATGTGCTCATGTTGATGGTTCTACAGGGAGAAATCGCTCACCTAAAAACGGGTCCGTGGATAGGGAGAGTTTTTTTTTTTTAAATATTTATGCTAAGTTCTAAGAATGTGCCCTGCGTGTGTATGCGTGAGAGAGAGAGGGAGAGAGAGAGAGAAAGAGAGACGGAAACAGAGTTTCGGAGAGTGAGTAGAGACGAATAAAAAGAAGCAAAGTAGAAAGGAAAGAGCAAAGAAGGGGGAAAGAAAGACAGAAGGAGAAGGAGGGAAAGAGAGAGAAGAGAGAGTAAAATATGTCGACAAATATCAGTGCTAGAATGTAAAAAAATATATAAAAAACCAGTAAACCAGCTGTGTTGTCAGTCTCGAACTAGAACCCATATTTTCACTATCTTTTCTAGTTTGCGAGATCTAAACGGGACGGACGGACGGACGGACAGACAGAGGACGGACGGACAGACATTCCACACAAAACTAATAGCGTCTTTTTCCCTTTCGGAGGCCGCTAAAAAAAACAGTTAACCAGCTGTGTTGTCAGTCTCGAACTAAAACCCACAACATGAACTTTTTTTGTTGAGCATCTCAACAATATGAACTTTTCATATATAAATATCTATGAATATTTCAACAATTCAAACTATTCGTAATTTAACCTTTGAAGTATTCATTAAAAGAATATCTGAACAAGTTATACCATTTATAACTGAACATTTAAATAAGTGGATCTATTTATATCTATATTTAAACAAGTAGAACTATTCATATAGGATTATCTGAACAAGTCATAATGGAACATTTTCACTATTCACAACTAAACATTTAAACGCATTAAGGATGATTAAGCCAATGGTATCTGAACATGTGAGTTCACTTCTTTAAAGTTGAACTATCCCCATGAACATCTGAACAACTGAGATATAGAGCAGTCCTTGTGTTGGCTAATGAAAGACATATTTGAACGAAAAGCTAAGCTGGTGAAAATAAAGTTTACATTTAAATAGTATTGCATGCATTATTTTATTACAAACCTTATATAAACTGATTATGTCTGTCTATCTGGTAAAATTTTTTACACATGTATTGTTCCACATTTATTCCTCGATAAAGCTGAAACTTTGCATAATTATTTATTAACACAGACAAGAAATGAAAAAAAAAAAACATAAAAAAAAAATTTTTAATAAAAATTATAAAACTTTAAATATAATAAAATTGTTTTTTTTTTTAGTTAGGTTCAAAGCGGGTCTCAAACCAGTGGTTTCGACACTATCAGCTGCTTGAACGTACGACATTACAATTCTGCCAGCGGGTAATGCATACTTGTGCGATTATTTAATGGTATTTTCATGACGTTGACATCTAGATCGCGGTGGCTGAGCGGTAAAGCGCTTGGCTTCCGAACCGGGGCCCGGGTTCGTTTCCTGGTGAAGACTGGGATTTTTAATTTCGGGATCTTCGGGCGCCCGCCTCTGAGTCCACCCATCTCTAATGGGTAACTTACTATAGCTGCCCTATAGACCACAAGGTCTGAAAGGGGAACTTTTTTTTTTTTTTAGATCTAAAACTAGACCGAGGATTCTGATTTAGAGCTCCTAAGATCTAGTCTAGATTTAGATCTACTTCTACATCTAGATTCATATTATTTTCGTAAAAAATATAAGTTATCTTTAAAAAAACTTGAAGCATTTTAAAAAGTACTCAGTTATCGCATAAAATCGGTACTACAACTGACTACGCCAGTTGTTTTTATTTTTAATTATTCTTGACTAATTCCAATGCTAGGCCTTTAAATCTAGACTTAGAAAACGATGCTCAACATTTTCCTGAACATTCATTTATTAAACTCTTAAATCAATAATGCCTCCAATGCGGAAATTCCTGAACGCGAAAGTCCTTTCAAAACCAATGTTGCCTCTAGATCTAAGTGTAGTTCTAAAGCCAAATTTACATTAATCAATTTTATACCTTGAAAAATTATAACGGTCAAACTAGAGTTTTCCGCATATGGCCAACGAGCGAGTAAATCTTTTCTCAGCGATATACATCAACTGTTAAATTTCTAAGAAAATCGTTATAGCCGTTTGTTGAGATCCCTTATATATCTGAACACATTATTTCTCCCACACCCATTCTCACATCAAGTTGAAACTTTAAACATTTCTTATTGTGCCTAACAAAACATGAATCCATTACAAAATTAATGAATCAGTAAATTAATTGTTGGTAAGTAATTTTCTGTTCGATATCAAATTAGGGAAATAACTTCTACATTATTGATATTTTTAAGTGCGGAGTTCTTGCCCTTAGATAAGCTTTTTTTTTTTTATGTCGCTTGTTTTTAAAGGCAACTTCATTTACACTCAACACTTTCTAACTGTAATATAAATGAGTGAATCACAGTCTTCTCATGAAATATAACATACTTATTGATCCACTCACCACGATAATTACTTCCTACTAATTTGTGTACAGCGGTTATAGATGTATGCTATATTAGTTTTCCTAGAAATATATAAACCATTAAATGTAATAAAACAGGTTTTAATATTTTCCAATTCTGTCTATAATTTAGGGAATAAAGACATACAGGGCGTTGGACGAAAAAGTAGCCCGCCTCAATGGAAACCCTTTAGTTAGACGGACTACTTTTTTGTTCGCAATTGTATATAAAGCCATTAAAATATAACAAAAAAAGATGAAACAGAGCGGAGTGGATATTATTATTTGAGCGTTTTAATACAGGACGCCGTGTATCTTAGGGGATTTAGCAGCATTTAACTACAAGGCAACGCGGAAATTAGAACATTATAAGTTTAAGAAAAAAAAGCAATGAAAGTTATTTTCTAGATATTAGAATAATCTATAGGGCGCCGAGGGAGGGGAAATTGTACTGGGGGTAGGCCATTCTAGCGTAAGTCAAGAAGTATCACGTTTTGAAATGTCGCCTTCAGAAAATCTCGAGCCCCTTTTCATGCTTCCGCTTCTCACGAAATTTGTCAACATTTGAAAAGGTCTCTTGCTGAAAATATCTTAAACATTGACATTAATGCCATCTTACTTGGTTGATATTTACAACATGGATTTATAGCTTCAATGAAAAAAAAAATGTTTTTCGGTCCCCTAAAGAATAAATTGATTGGCCTTGCACCCGCCCCCTTTATTGTCAGACCATCGCGCCCCATTTGGCATGGCGTCACCCCTCCTCGTGGGTAGCGTGCTCCACAGTTTGAGAAATGATAATTTAGATCAATACAACAATTGTGTTCTAAACGATATGGAAGCGTTGAAATAGTAATCAGTTCTATACTTACTTTCAAAAGTATGTCTACTTCAAGATTTTATCCATTGATATCCCCGTCAGCAACTGGTCGAAACGATCCTCCTCAGCCCGCACTGTGATTGTATAATTATTAAACACATGTAAACAACCAGAGGCTACACATTCGCGATACATTTAATAAGCTTAATTATAGGGGGAAAAAATGAAAACATAGAGCCAAGGGCAGACCACCTACTCCACCGCTAAACGAAATTAAAAGAAAGTCTCTTTGTAAGCGCAGAGTTTATTCCCTTGGCGTTAACCTCATCTTTCGTCATGTCAAGACAGTCTCTCTCGTCGTACCCTCCCCCCAAAACTTTTTTCCCCTCGCTTTTCATTTTCCCACAAGAATTTTGTCTGTCCCTTTTTTTTTTTTTAGTAACGCGCAGAATTTTTGTAATGAATGAAAGCGTTTATCCACATAGATATTAAAGTTTTGTCATCTTTGTAATGTAAAATATTATGTGCAGATAATCTAGCTCGTTTCAAGACCAGTCTAACAAATTGCGGGCCGAAATTGCTTGAGAGGGCCCTCTACAATTCTTTTTTTTTTTTTACAATAGCAACTATTAATATTAATTAGATTATTGCATTAAATTAAATTATAGAATGCTTTTAGTTTTAAGTATTTTCATTCATGTTTATTCAAGCTTTCGAAATAAGGTAGGGGCCTCCACAAAATGCTTAAATCCGGCCCTGATTATACAACATGCACAGAAAGTAATTCCAGCAATAGGCGCCAGTGGTTTAACTAAAGTTACGTCAATCGTACCATATACTAAATATGTTAACCCTTTAAGTCCTATATCTTTAAAAGCCTGTGTTAAGAGAAGAGACATGTCTGATAGTGATATAATAATTGTAAATTGCGGGGCCCCTACGAGTCGCGGGGCCCAATTTTGCGTCAATCGGTCAAATCGGCCTCATGCCGGCGCTGTTAAGTCGTACGCAGTTGAGAAATAAAAGCACAGTATTGTGACACCATAAAAACACAGTATTGTGACACACATACATATATGCCAGCACTCCTTATATACACGGGCACAGTGAACACAGATACACCACACACACAGCACTTACAATGCCAAGAAGAAAACAAACGATCAGAGTTACGTTCTCCTTGTCCTACAAGACCAGCGGTTCTCAACCTTTTATGCTCGGCGACCCCTTTTTACAATCCCCCACTCTTCCGCGACCCCCGCACACACACACACATACAGCAACAGAAGAATAGACAATAACAATCCTTATTTTCGATGGTCTTAGGCGATCCCTGGCAAATCGTCAATCGACCGCCAAGGGTGTCGCGATCCACAGGTTGAGAACCCCTATACAAGACCATGTGTAGAGAAAGTTTTGACTTGGCGATCAATCATGAGTAGCTGCCCGTGGAAACTAATTCTATGAACTAAAAGACATCGAGCAAATGTTGGTTTTTTAAAAAAAAGCGTTAGAAAACACTATAGCTGTATAGATGATAGACAGAGCCAAGCCAACACATTTCTCCCAAACTTAGGTACAGGTGAGTGTCTTTGCCCAGACGTTAAGACCTATTATCTTAGTCTGGGCTGTTGACACTGTCGTTGTCATTTTACCACTGCCTATCCCTCTCCTCCACCAATACATACCGAAACACTACAGCAACAACACCAACAACAATAACGCCGTCATCCTCCTGTTTTTAGTATAGAACCACAATTAAACTGACTGGCTCAAATACTACTTAATAATTCGATATAATGACAAGGTGTTTATTGAAAGAATACATTCATTTATCTAAAAATTGATTTATCTTTATACACACACCTATTTATCTAAACATTGATTTATCTTTATACACTAAATTTATCTAAACATTGATTTATCTTTATACACCTATTTATCTTAACATTGATTTATCTTTATACACCTATTTATCTAAACATTGATTTATCTGTATACACCTATTTATCTTAACATTGATTTATCTTTATACACCTATCATGGGCGTAGCCAGGATTTTTTTTCGGGGGGGGGGTTTGGGGGGTGGATTTTTTTCTCCCCCCCCGCCCCCCCCCCCTTCACCGCGAAAAAAATAATTTATATGTATTTACGTGTGTGTGTACATAATCTTTATTACATTCTGACCCTTCATTCTTTCGCAAGACGTTTATTGTGCCCTAGAATAGCTTCTTCCATGAGTTAGTGGAAAAATTGTAGATTCCCCGTCATTACTAGCAATGGGGTCTGGAGGAGCGCTAGGAGCTCCCCCAGCGCGGGGCGAAGCCCCGCCACCAAGCACTATTCCTGATATTGAAAGCCAACAAAATGCATATTCTGAGGTATCTACAGTGTATTTTCCTGCTATTAAAAAGTTCTATTTCAAAATCCTAATGTGCTATTCTTACTGACTTAGATCCTCCCGCGTCGTTCGGCGCATTTGCCGTCAAGCTGTTTCCATAAAATTGTAGATTCCCCGACGTCATTAGTAAGGGGGTCTGGGGGAGCGCTAGGAGCTCCCCCAGCGCGAGGCGAAGCCCCGCCGCCAAGCACTATTTCTGGTATTGAAAGCCAACAAAATGCATATTCTGAGGTATCTACAGTGTATTTTCCTGCTATTAAAAAGTTCTATTTCAAAAACCTAATGTGCTATTCTTACTGACTTAGATCCTCCCGCGTCGTTCGGCGCATTTGCCGTCAAGCTGTTTCCATAAAATTGTAGATTCCCCGACGTCATTAGTAAAGGGGTCTGGGGGAGCGCTAGGAGCTCCCCCAGCGCGAGGCGAAGCCCCGCCGCCAAGCACTATTTCTGGTATTGAAAGCCAACAAAATGCATACTCTGAGGTATCTACACTGCATTTTCCTGCTATTAAAACGTTTTATTTCAAAAACTTAATGTGCTATTCTTACTGACTTAGACCCTCCCGCGCCGTTCGGCGCATTCGCTGTCAAGCTGTTTCCATAAAAATCTGTCACTGGTAATATCTGAAGCCTCTTCCCACCTGTCATGAGGACCTCCATGAATGAGTGGCGTCAAGTTGTACTAGGATATCATTGCAACTCTTCTTATGCGTAATTCATTTTGTCGGAGAACATGTCCCGCAAACCTCATGCGTCGCTCTCTCACAATCTTACTAAGGGGTCGACTCCCAGTTCGGTATAGGATTTCCTTGATTTAGACCCGATCTCTATAACTGACTCCTAAAATCTGTCTTAGCCATCTTTGTTGAGCCACATTTAGTGTTTTTCAATTTCGGCAGATTACTATTCACTGCAGTTTATTAATGGAGCCCTGCCACTGGTAAAAATGTGTAACCTCTCTTGACTACGCTCTTGGAATAAGTTGACTGTATTTTGCTTTAGATTTTATATCGAAAAGAGAAGTTTTATCGTCAAAACCATATGTTGGGGGTTTTCCACCTTAAAATGGTCTGTAGGGGGTTCTTAAACTGAAAACCATCTGGAGGGGTTTTAAACTTTAAAAAAAGCCATCTGTAAAAGAGGGGTTTAAACTCTAAACCCCCGATAGGATTGGCTACTCTCAAATAATTTTATTGTGTAATTTGCTTTTTTTTTTTGTATATTGAAGAGGTATTTTTAGCATCAAACCCCTCTGAATGGGGGTTTAAACTCAAAACTCCTTTTGGCAACGCTCATAGCATTTTGAGTGCGTAATTTGCTTTTTTTCTTACACTGAAGATGTATTTTTTAGCCTCAAACCCCTTTGGCTACGCTCATAGATTTTAGAGTGAGTAATTTGCTTTTATTTATATTAAAGAGGTACTTTTTAGCTTTAAACCTTACTGGAGGGGAGTTTAAACTCAAAACCCCTTTGACTACACTCATAACATTTTGAGTGTATAATTTGCTTTGTTTAAGAGGTATTTTTAACTTCAAACCCCGCTGAAGTGAGATTTAAACTCAAAACTGAGTCAAAACCCATTTAGCTACGCTCATAACATTTTGAGTGCGTAATTAGCTTTTTTTTATGTTGAAGAGGGGGTTTATCGTAAATTTTAGAGGGGGTTTTAAAATCAAAATCTTCCTTAACTGTGCTCTTGGAATTAGGGGATTTTCGTTTGCATTTTTTTTTGTTTTGTTTTATAGAAGAGGGGGAGTTAACTGCGAAAACCCCAGGTAGGGGGTTTAAAACTCAAAACCCCTGGTAGGGGGTTTTAAACTCAAAACCTCTGGTAGGGGTTTTTAAACTCGAACCCCTCTGGTAGGGGTTTTAAACTCGAACCCCCTTGGTAGGTGTTTTTAAACAAAACCCCCCCCCTAGTAGGGGGTTGAAAACTCAAAACCCCTGGTAGGGGGTTTTAAACTCAAAACCTCCTGGTAGTGGGTTTTAAACTCAAAACCCCTTTGGTTGTGCTGGAGCAAGTGATGGTTTAGTATTAAAATCTCACCTAAAATAAACAAAATCAAAGCAAAAAATAAATCAGTCACTAAATTCCGATTCCCAGGGGGGGGGATTTCATTTCGGGGGGGGGGGGGGTTGGGGTTCAAACCCCCCCCCCCTGGCTACGCCCATGACACCTATTTATCTAAACATTGATTTATCTGTATACACCTATTTATCTTAACATTGATTTATCTGTATACACTCTATTTATCTAAACATTGATTTATCTGTATACACCTATTTATCTAAACATTGATTTATCTGTATACACCTATTTATCTAAACATTGATTTATCTTTATACACTAAATTTATCTTAACATTGATTTATCTTTATACACTAAATTTATCTAAACATTGATTTATCTTTATACACCTATTTATCTTAACATTGATTTATCTGTATACACCTATTTATCTAAACATTGATTTATCTGTATACACCTATTTATCTAAACATTGATTTATCTTTATACACTAAATTTATCTAAACATTGATTTATCTTTATACTTCTATTTATCTAAACATTGATTTATCTGTATACACTCTATTTATCTAAACATTGATTTATCTGTATACACCTATTTATCTAAACATTGATTTATCTGTATACACCTATTTATCTAAACATTGATTTATCTTTATACACTAAATTTATCTAAACATTGATTTATCTTTATACACTAAATTTATCTAAACATTGATTTATCTTTATACACCTATTTATCTTAACATTGATTTATCTGTATACACCTATTTATCTTAACATTGATTTATCTGTATACACCTATTAATCTAAACATTGATTTATCTGTATACACCTATTTATCTAAACATTGATTTATCTTTATACACTAAATTTATCTAAACATTGATTTATCTTTATACACCTATTTATCTAAACATTGATTTATCTTTATACACCTATTTATCTTAACATTGATTTATCTTTATACACCTATTTATCTTAACATTGATTTATCTTTATACACCTATTTATCTAAACATTGATTTATCTTTATACACTAAATTTATCTAAACATTGATTTATCTTTATACACTAAATTTATCTAAACATTGATTTATCTTTATACACCTATTTATCTTAACATTGATTTATCTGTATACACTCTATTTATCTAAACATTGATTTATCTTTATACACTCAATTTATCTAAACATTGATTTATCTTTATACACTCTGTTTATCTAAACATTGATTTATCTTTATACACCTATTTATCTAAACATTTTATTTCAACACATTGATTTAAACACATGGATTTATCCTATTTAAACCCTGTACTTATGGTCTAATAATAATCAGCTCATTAGTTTCTCAACTCGAGGATGCCGTTGAAAACTGAAAGCCAATTACACTCAAGACTTTCAAGGCATCATTTGGTCGGTCCTGGTCCAGTCTATTGAAGTCTGGAAAGTTCTTGTGATCCGCTGGTCAGACAAAATCTCGAATGAGGAACTGTGGCAAAGAACAAAGCAGCAGCCCATTGAAGTAGATATACATCAGAGACGCTGGAAATGGATAGGTCACACCCTTCGGCGCCTTCGCAAGCCTGTATCCAACATAACAAGGCAAGCCCTAACCTGGAACCCCCAAGGAAAGAGGAAGAGGACGGACCAGGAATACATGGCGCCGCGATCTGGAAGCAGATGCCAAGCAGATGAGAAAGACGTGTGGACAGTTGGAGCGACTTGCTCAGAACCGAGGCACGTGGAGAAAGCTGGTTGGTGACCTATGCCCCAGACAGGACCACAAGCAGAAAGAAGATGACACAAGAAAATGCACATGTATAGCCTAAGCACACACTCTCACTTTTGTTCAAGTGTTTAGTATCCAATAATTGCCAAGCAACGCCACAGCCATTGACTATCATCTTGAATCTACATATTAATTTAATTAGAAATGATGACGTGTTCAAAGTGCGAGTACTTCACATCCTGTCAGCTGTCACTAACATTTGTCAGTTAGAAAGAAAATGGTGAGTAATTCAATTTAGTGGAGAGTTTTGTGGAAGTAGTCTGACTAAACAGACATAATTGGTGACACAGTCAAAGGCTGGGAAGAAGGGACCCAAATGGTACATGGATGTTAGAAGTCTTATATACTCCTCTGTAGTCTTGTCTGGGGAAGGGGTTATTTGGGAGAAGATTTTCGTGCTTTAGGCTTACAGCAAATACAACTCGGGATTCGAACTCGAGCCCTCCTTGATAGGTAGTTGAACTGTTACACCTCTCAGCCACACACCTCAACCACATTAATTCAGTAACAACGTCTATGAAGTAAACAAATGCATTGATTCATTTCATTTTTAAGTGGATTAAAAAAAGAATTCAGAGCCCACAATGGTCATAAGCACGACCGCATTGAACCTCTTCGACCTTGATTGCTACGCCACTGAATCACGACATGATTAGAAACCCATAGGCAATGATTCAACATAATGACTAGGTTTTTTTTTTTTTTTTTTTTTTGCTGTTGCAATAACTGAGTATATTTCAATTAGAAGTATAATTACACTGGCTGGTTGAAATACTTTATCTTACTATATACATTTTATTTACATTTTTTTAGCTTATTACTTATAGTTTAAGCTACCACTTATACAGAAAATAGAGCTTCCCATCTTCTCGTAGTGACTGGGATATCTTCTTCATGACGCTAGTTCCTAGTTCTAGTATTATGGCTACAACACTGGAGATTGACGTGATTACGTCAGATAACTACACAATGTCAAGGACGTTCAATTGAACTTCAATGCTGCCAGCTAAAAAGAGCTACAAATGGAAGTGCTCCAGAAAATTCGATTCTGCAGTGCTAAAAATTTCACACACAAAAAAATCATAGAGATAAAAAAAAAAAATTCTTTTATCTACACTTCCTGTACACCGGATGCACCAAAGGGCTTGCTGTTTATGGATTGACCTTCAGGTGTGAAAATCTGCAATACACATATCATCCCAGTCAGGGGCGTGGCTGGGAATTTTCCATCATTTGGGGCCCCGGGGCTTAAACTCTTTGGGGACCCCTGCATTTTTCGTAATATTTGGTGTAAAAAAACACTCATTTGGTGGGGGGGGGGGCGGTGGGATTTTTAAATTCCTCCCTCCTCCCCAACTTAGCTACGCCACTGATTACAGTAGACCCTTCGGTAGTAACTAGAGCAGCGGTTCTCAACCTTTTATGCTCGGCGACTCCTTTTTACAATCCCCCACTCTGCCGCGACCCCCCCACACACACACACATACAGCAAAAGAAGAATAGACAATAACAATCCATAATTTCGATGGTCTTAGGCGACCCCTGGCAAATCGTCAATCGACCCCCAAGGGGGTCACAACCCACAGGCTGAGAACCCCTGAACTAGAGAGATATTTAAAAAATAAATTGAACCTTTCCAGCTCTAAGAAGCTATTTCAATTGATACGTATATAATATCCACTGAACCTTCAAATGTCTGTGAAACTTATAAAATGATTGTATGATCATATATTGAGCTTAGTTACTAAAAAGGGCTATAACTCATACTGAGCACACACACACACACACACACACACACGTACAGCCCCTCAAATCTTCAACTGAGCAGATAATTCTTTTCATAGTGTTACAACTTAAGGGAGGCAACTCAACGAGATATAGATGTTTGTTGACATGAAGACATCACAAATACATAAAACAATGTCCGCCTTGAGCAGCAGCCTCTTCCTATCGGTTCTAGACTGGGCGGAACTTGTTCTTTTCCTTGTAATGTCAATATCCTTCTCAGTCTGGTTTCTGGCAGTGCGCACCTTCTGCACCAGCTTGGATTGCGGTGTGCATGGCGGGGTTATAACAATATCTTTCAAGACATACCTATTGAAGTGCAATATATTGTTTAAAAAAATGAACAACGTTTATTCTACATAACACACGAGACAAACAAGTTAACGGATCCCTAAAAATGCAAGGCGTCCAGACGCTACAGTAAGGTCAAAAACAAAAAACAAGCGAGTGAAAATGCATCAATTATTTAGAATCAAACATATAATTAATATTTACTAGATCATACAAATGAAAATTGGGTAATGAGATATAACTTCAGAACATATCGACCTCTCAATTTCATTGAGTTCAGGGTCTTGCTTTCTATCACAGGGTCACCTAGTGATAGGATATTTATTGTAAAAGGTAAAAAGAAATGAACGCCTAAGAGAAGTCTTACTTTCAAAATAAAACTAACTCAGTAATCTATTACATAGACATAATAAATAAATATAGACTGGCCGATTAAAGAGGTTTATGAAACGAAAATTTGTGACTTGCAATTTTGTGTACTTTATTATGCAGCATTTATGGGCAGTATAAAAGTTAAGTATTCATAACTATTTCAGCCACACACCTATATATATTGTAAATAAGGAGGCAGTGTAGTTTTGTTTAATCTCTAAAAATGAAGATCATGCAATTTTTCATAATTCGGAAATCCGAATACAATAGATATACATGTTGTCAAGTTACATGAAGTTACTTCGGCCAGTCTATATTTATTTATGTCTATAATGTCAGTGTGTGCTTTCCATTGAAAGAAATCGCATCAATTACTTTGAATCAATCATGTAATTCATTGTTAGTTTACCTATATATGTGCCCTTGGATTTGTTTGTTTGATTGTTTTTGTTCAGCGTAGCTTTCACGCTTATTGGAATACTCAGTGCGTTATGGTCCCGTCACTGTTGTGGAGGGGCGACGGGGTTAGGGTTTAGGGTTTTTGATGGTTTTCGTGCTGCTTTTTCACAAAATATTTGAAAAAAAAAAGTTGTTTTAACTCGGGGTCTTAAGCCTCCTGCCCATTAGCCACTTAGCTACACAAGTACTTATAAAAATCGAAGGTTTCATAGTCTAAAAAAATGTCTATAAATTAAAATTTTTAGCGAACGACCTAGTTCTCTACACTAGGCTTATCTCCCTTTAAGCTCAATACATTTTCTATATAAAATAAAAAATTATTACGACTATTTGATTGACTTTATTTTTATTTGATTCGTGTGTCGTCATCGACAATGAATAATTGTGCATAGTTTTAACGTGATCCGAGAATAGGAAGTGGGAGAAATAACGTATATAAGAAGAAGACGACTCCAGAACGCCAGACAGATAAGAAGTGTTATTGTAGTGAGTTAGATTTTGTTTTCAGAATACCAAGTTATAGTATTACTTAAGTCTACTACATTGATTTCATTAACCTCAAGTTGATTTTGTTTGTATTGTAATAAAAGTTCTATTTAGTTTTGTTCACAAAAGAAGTTATTCATATCGTTTTAAGCTAGTTAAGATATATATATATATATATTTATATTTATATATCCTCCTTTGTGGTTGAAGCTAAACACATTTCCAATTTCCAATGAACACAAAGATGACTGTAAAGTCCAAGTCTCGCTTTAAAAGGCTGGCTGCTTCTTCTCTCAGCTTTTTGTTGGTTCGGCGCTCTTTCACGCTGACCACTCTCCTTGTTTCTATCTCGTGACTCCGACAATCACAGATTCACGCCACGAGGAGAGAGATCGAAAGGTAAAGCTTCCCAGGCTTGAATGTCAATATCTTGAAGAAGCTATTAATGGCGCTTGTATTGCCCCCCCCCCCTTTTCCTGCACACAGCTCCTCGTTGAAAAGCCGTTTGGAAAGGCGATTGTCTGTCATTCGGACAACGTGTCCCAGCCATCGAAATTGGGACTTTTTACTGTGGCATGGATACTGTTCATATTAGATTTCAGTATATGGTATGTGGTCAGACCATTTCCTATTAGACAGCGTAGGTGGCGGGAGTATAAGGTCCAGGACGCTGATGCGTATAAGAGGGAAGGGAGCACTACAGCACTGTAGACTTTCAGTTTTTTATGCTGAGTTCTCTCCGTTGCCACACTTGCCCTTGATGTCTGCCGAAAGCAGGACTGGCACGTGCAACATGAAAGTCGACCTCATCATCTAGGTTGGCAATGGCTGATATGGTGCTTTCCAAATAGACAAACGTTTTAACATTTGCTAGTTACTGGCCATCTATAATAATGTCTGGTTCTGTGACAGATTTATTTGGAGCAGTTTGTTGCAGTACTTCTGTCTTCTGGCTAGGCCAAAGTTTTTGCAGGCGTTGGCGAAGAGAGACAGACTCTTTTGAAGGTCTTCTTCATTTTAGGCATATAAGTCACAGTCGTCTGTGAATAGCAGGTCTCTGGTGCAGTCTTTGAGCATTGAATACTTCAGATATAATACGCCTACCAGCAGTTCGGTGCTAAAAAAACAACGACCATCCACAACATATACCTGTAGACTTTTGCCCGGAACGAAACAAGAAAAACGCCTTATTTCGGCGTTCACAAAAGAAACACAACTCTATTAAAGATTTTTTGTTTTAAAATGTCTCCGCCTACTAAAGATTCTCGAAATGCTCCTCTGCGTGTTGGCAAAACTCCAGCAAGAAGTGGCAGAAGTCTGAGTTAAAACAAAAAAACAAGGAGAATAATAAAAATGAAAGGTTTGGCTAATCATTTTCTGTCCAGGTTCCTCCCACCCCCAACCCTCCAACCGCCATGCCCCACGAAAGCATCTAACTATTTCTCCATGCACCTGAATAGTTCGTGGCTTGGCACGATGACAAAATATATATTTTTTTATATACCCAATTAGTTTTATCGCTGCTGTGCACTGGAGATATGTGGTCAAAGTTGGCAACTGTGTATTGAAGATGGCAAGATAGGTTTCAGGAATAAATGAACTGTACAATTAGATGAATCAAATGAACTGGCGATTTGAAAAATCAATTTGAATTGGTTCGGTCGTCTCGGTGATCCCGGGTTCATACCCTGCCCGTTGCCAACCCCTGTCGAAATTGCTAAAAAATTTTTTTGGGGGAAAATCTAACCGCTGTGGTTTTAATCGTGAAAATATTTTGGTTATTGTAGACCAAAGGATACCTAAGGAGATGTGTGGTGGGTTCAGCACAGACTACGACAACCAAAATGACGAAGCAAGTCAGGAGGCTTATTATAAGTTTAATGTACACAAAAAACCTGCCAAAGGCAAACATACAACATGATTATTAATGAGCTTAAAATAAACATAATTATATGGTCTAAATGAACAGACCAATTTGTAAAAAAAAATGTAAACACAACATCAGGTATAAATACTAGATCAAGCAAAAACAAAAAAGAAAATCTTACAGTGTGAACCAATCATCTCTTTTATGAACATAAGAGAGATATGGAACACCACCAAACATTAATAAAATAAATGACAAAGTAATTAATAAAAAATAAATCAAATAGTTCTATAGAAAACTTACATACATTGAAGAGCTTCGCTCTTACCTTTTCTTACAAAAACTATGACAATTAAATAGAACAAAGGTAGTCCGACAATGAGGACAAAACCTGGGTAGCAATATGATATATATAAAAAATAAACAAGAATATGTGATGTACACGAAACAGTAAAAATGTGTTTACCTGCAGCCTTGGTCAAAACAATGAACTTAGGACAAACACAGCAGGATCAGACAAGGTGGTATTGGAGTAGGTGCGTAGCAGCAAGTTTCAATCGAGGATGCCAGCAGGAAAAGGAATTCAAATCTCAGCTACCGGGGCAGAGGTCAACTTGACCCTTTGCTGACCGGTGCTTGGTCAAGTTGAGCCGACCCGTATATTATGTCCTCCCCACTACAGAGCCCCTAGCTTGAAACGACCCGTCTCGGGGCGTTCTGTCCTAGAACGACTCTTGAAAATCAAACAACTGGTTCGAGTTGGTGTGCACAGCCTTTGGGAGGTGATACATATTGTTATGTTGCCCTGCGGTCAGTCGTTGGGTCCTGCGCTGTCCCTCTGGTACTTCATTAGACTCCCGGCCTAGTTCTGGGCACTCCTCACTACCTCGGCACCAGTCAGGTGGAGCTTGGTAGCGCTTGATCTCCGTTCTGGTAACACGCCTTTGAGTTCCTTCTTCATCTTTTGGGCTCACTAGGTATGGATCACCATCCTTCCGAGGTAAAGCAATTACCTTGAAATGTCTAGGATCCCAGTTGTTCTGTATCTTGTTGCGACCCAGCCACCGCTTTCTAATCAGTACAGTATCACCTAGAGATATGATCTCTCCTGTCTGTTTGGAGTCTTGTGTTTCTTTCCCTTTCAATGTCTCTTGTTCTAGTTTCGTATAGGCTCTTCTGTGAGTTTCCTTGAGCCTATCAATGTGAGTGTGCAGCCACTTTATGTCAGGCTCTGTGCCCATGTCATCTGCCTCTGCCCTAAGAAGAAAATCAAGTGGAAGCTTTGGTGGTCTCCCGAACATTAGCTCATATGGAGCGAATCCAGTGGTTGAGTGTGGGGTACAGTTGTACATGAAAACTAACTCTGGGATGTGGTCGGGCCACCTTTGTTTCTTGCTGGGTGGCAACGTTCTAAGCAGTTCATGCAGGGTCCTGTTGAACCTCTCACACTGTCCATTGGCTTGGGGGTGGTAAGGTGTTGTGCGTGACTTGTTAATGCCATAGGAGGAACACAGTTCGGCAATTAATTGTGACTCAAAGTTCCTGCCTTGGTCCGAGTGGATCCTCAGTGGAACCCCATAATGTAGGAACCAATCCTTGATGAGGACCTTAGCGACAGTACTAGCTCGTTGGTCTTTCGTTGGGATGGCAATAGTGTACTTGGTAAACACATCTGTAAGGATGAGGACATCCTCCCTCCCATCCGTGGAAGGTTCCAGCCTGGTAAAGTCAATGGCTAAGATTTCCAGAGGCTTTGAAGCTAGTATTCTACCGGCAGGCCCTTTTGGTATCCGTGTGGGTAGTTTAGCCTCCTGGCATCGTTTGCACCCCTGTATGTAGCTCGTCACGTCATGGTACATTTTCGGCCAGTAGCATCTTTGTCTCAAAAGCTCAATAGTCCGCTCCCTTCCTTGATGCCCCAGTGAATGTGCTGATGCTATCACTTGTTCACGAAGTTGGGCTGGGAGTAGAAACTGGTTATAGGTCTGTCCCTCTTGCTGGTACTGTCTATACAAGATGCCATCTGATTCCTTCAGTTTCTTCCACTGATTTAATAGCGTTTGCGTATTGGGTGATAATTTCCTCCGTTCCCCTGGCTTGAGTTTGAGGCCAGAGTACCAAAAACTGGATAGTGCTGCAATATCTGGGTCTTTCATCTGTAATTCCGCAAATTCTTTCTTGCTATAGGATGGGAACATGTCTGCAATATCAGTTGCTCCTACCAAAACTGTGGCCTTTTCATTAGTGTCCTGGTGCCCACAAGTCACTATTTCCCTAATCTCCTTTGGCACGGTCAGGGATGTTCTGTTGCAGCTTATTGCATTCTCCTCGTTGTCTTTGCTGTCCTCTCCGTGTTCAAAAGGATTCCGTGACAGAATATCTGCATTTACATTAGAACGTCCAGACCGGTAGAATATTTCGTAGTCAAATATTGCCAAATCAGCTGCCCATCGCTGTTCGACTGCTCCCAGCTTACAGGTTTTGAGGTGAGACAATGGATTATTGTCAGTATAAACTTGTACTTTTGTTCCAAGTAGGTATCCTCTAAACTTCTCAGTCATTGCCCACTTAAGGGCTAGGAGTTCTAATTTGAATGCGCTATAATTGTTCATGTTCCTTTCAGTGGGTCTTAATGTGCGACTGGCATAGGCTATCACTTTCTTGTGGCCATCTTGCTCTTGTGATAGCACTGCTCCCAATCCCTGGTGGCTTGCATCTGTCTCTAGTATGAAGGGTCGTGTGAAGTCGGCAAACCCTAATACTGGGGTAGTAGTTAAGGCTGCCTTGAGCGTTTTAAAAGAATCCATGCACTCACTGGTCCACATTGCTCCAATCGAGGGGTTCTTTCTCTTTGGCTTTTGGGTGTTGTTAATGTGGCCAACCAGTTTATGTAGTGGTGATGCTAGCTTTGAAAAATCTTTCACAAACCGACGGTAATAACTAGCAAAACCTAGGAAAGACTGGAGTTCTTTAAGGGTTGATGGGACTGGCCAGTTTACAACTGCTGCTATCTTGCCACGATCAGTTGAGACACCACCAGCAGAAACTGTGTGTCCCAAATAGTTAACTTCACTTCTCATAAATTGACATTTCTCTGGGTTCAGCTTCAAACCTATTGTCCGTAGCCGCTCCAACACCTTCCCTAGGCGAGCAATGTGGTCTTCAAAAGTAGAACTATAAACAAGGATGTCATCTAAGTACACCAGCATACTCTGCATGATCAAGTCGCTCATTTGAGATTGCATGAGGCGGCTAAAGGTGGCAGGGGCATTGCACATGCCAAAAGGCATTCGGTTATATTCAAATAGTCCAAACGGCGTTGTGAAAGCGGTCTTATGCTTATCCCTCTCATCAACTTCAATTTGATGGTAACCAGAGGCCAGGTCCATAGAGGAGAAAAATTTAGCACCATGCAATGTGTCTAATGCTTCATCAATTCGAGGTAGCGGGTAGGCGTCCTTCTTGGTCTTGTTGTTTAGAAGACGATAGTCCACACAGAGTCGAAGACTACCATCCTTCTTTCTCACCAGAACTATAGGGGAGGCAAATGAGCTTGTGCTCTCTCTGATTACTTGTTTGTGGAGCAACTGGTTAATGTGTTCCTGCACTTCTTGAAACTGTGTGGGTGGAATCCTTCTATACGGTTGGTGTACTGGCGTCTGGTCTTCTAGCTCTATTCTGTGCTTTACTGCCGTTGTCAGCCCTAGGTCATCTTCACTTGTAGCAAAACAGTCAGCATACTTGATGAATAGGTCTCTTAGTGCATCCTTCTGTGATTCAGTGCAATCGATTGATTCCAAGTCAACTGGGCACACGTAAGTACTGAGACTCGTCTGTTCTGAAATGGCTGTAATGCAGATCTCTGATGCTGATACCTTGAGGAAGTTGGCAGCCTTAGGCGTTGGCCAGTCAAAACTTGTAAATGTGCCAAGAACCATGGATTCAGAGAGAACAAGATTTTCCCTTGAGAGGTTGATAATTTCAGCTTGACAGATGCCATTTGTAGACTTAACAATCGCTCGAGGAACAACCAGTGCCCTTGGGACAGACTGGGATAGTTCTAAGAGTAGGTCACCACTGTAGTCCCTCGGGCATCCCCTCAATTGGATTACTTTCTTAGATTCTGCTGGCAGCAACAATTTACCTTTGAGAGCAAGTCGAGCTCTACCCCATACTTGCTTTTGGGGTTTGCTTGAAGTTTTAACAGCTATTTTGGAGACAAGCACTCCCAGGCCCTCTGCACCTAGCACGTTCATTCCTAATGTCCCAGGGACTTCGTCTTTGTGACGCTTCCATCCGGGGGAGTTTTGATCTTTGGTCACCAAGAAACCTCGGTTTCTTATAACTTTATCCATTAGCTGTACATCTGCTTCAAAGTAACCAACGTATGGTATAGCCAGCCCATTAGCTGCGGTCAATTGGAACCAATTGTCCACGCACTGTAGCGCATGGCCTTGGGATCGAAAGTGTTCATTAAAAAATGACTCTGTGAGCAGAGATACCTGTGACCCAGTGTCTAGCAAGCACGTGACTCTTACATTTCCGATGACTGTGACTGTAATAGGACAGGTGCCAATGACATTCTCCTTGATATGACTAATTGAGTCTTGAACAGCCCCTCCCAGCACTTGACTCCTCATGCCAGGGGGCTGGAGTTTGGGTGATTTCCACAGCGGCGAGCAATGTGACCTGGCTCCCAACACTTGGTACAGACCGGAACCCCGTCGGAGGTATATGGAAAAAATCCCCTGTCGGTCTGTGTCCAGACAAGTCCTGCAGGAGCTGTTTGGCGATTCATTGCTGGTGTTGTGGTACGGCTGTTTACAGATGCCATTGGGCGATTAGTTGACCACTGTCCCTGGTTTGTCGTCCTTCCTTGGTTGCGAGGTTGGCCAGTCCGTGTGTAGTTTTGCTGGGAGCTCCTCAATGCTTCCAATTGCTCTCCAAACTTGGTCAGCTGGGAACTTACCAGTTCGCACCACTGGTTTTGTGGTTGGGAGTTTCCTTGATCCTGGCTTTCCCATTTGAAGGCTTGGTTTCTAATTGCAATGAATGTTATTGCTGGTTCCTCCTCCACCAGTCTCAGCAGTTCCCTACGTAGTGCAGAGTCGTTCAGCCCATGAACGAATTGGTCCCTCAGCCTTGCCTCGCTGAAGCACTCAACTCTCTCCCGCCTTTGTTGGCTTACCGCCACCGAGTGTTCGCTGAAGAGCCTGTGCGAGAAGTCTCGAAGGGACTCTCCTCTGCGTTGACGTGATCCCAGGAAGACCACCTCTGCTTCTCGCACTGGCATAGTCTGGGCGAACGCCTCAAGGAGGGTTTCCAACAAGGCTTCCGGGTCGCTCTTTGTCCTTGGGGTTTGCAGGTCGAGTTCTTTTCTGGCGGGGCCGCTGATATTGTTCATTATCACGGCCACCTTCTCTTTGGTAGAGTAAGGCCTAAGCTCCCAGGCTTCCCTTACTTCCCTTGCAAACTCTTCAGCCGTTGGTCCATCAGCGGTGCCCCTACCACTGAACTGCCGTATCCGCTTTGTCGGTTCCGACAATATGAGAGGCCGTTGGCAGGCCATTTTCAGTGCCTCTAACTGTGCCCGGAGGGTGGCGACTTCTGTTTGGTTCACTCCTGCTTCCTCTGGCTCCCCTTCGCCACTCAACGGATCGACCTCACCCCAATCCACTGCATTGTGTTTCATCCTGTTCTTCTCCATTGACTGCAGGTTTTTTTTACTTAATACAATTATACTCTAACTTAATACAATTATATATTTAAAAAAATAACTAACTTAACTACCCTGAAAGTAGAAAAAAACACTGGAATATCTCAAATGGTACAATATAAAATAAAATAGTACTTGTCAGCTTCTGACTTGATTGGAAAGTTCCGAAGGCTCCACTTATCGTCTGACAGGGAGGTCTGGTAGACTCTTTCTTCGGATCCCACTTCTGACACCAAAAGATTCTGTGGTGGGTTCAGCACAGACTACGACAACCAAAATGACGAAGCAAGTCAGGAGGCTTATTATAAGTTTAATGTACACAAAAAACCTGCCAAAGGCAAACATACAACATGATTATTAATGAGCTTAAAATAAACATAATTATATGGTCTAAATGAACAGACCAATTTGTAAAAAAAAATGTAAACACAACATCAGGTATAAATACTAGATCAAGCAAAAACAAAAAAGAAAATCTTACAGTGTGAACCAATCATCTCTTTTATGAACATAAGAGAGATATGGAACACCACCAAACATTAATAAAATAAATGACAAAGTAATTAATAAAAAATAAATCAAATAGTTCTATAGAAAACTTACATACATTGAAGAGCTTCGCTCTTACCTTTTCTTACAAAAACTATGACAATTAAATAGAACAAAGGTAGTCCGACAATGAGGACAAAACCTGGGTAGCAATATGATATATATAAAAAATAAACAAGAATATGTGATGTACACGAAACAGTAAAAATGTGTTTACCTGCAGCCTTGGTCAAAACAATGAACTTAGGACAAACACAGCAGGATCAGACAAGGTGGTATTGGAGTAGGTGCGTAGCAGCAAGTTTCAATCGAGGATGCCAGCAGGAAAAGGAATTCAAATCTCAGCTACCGGGGCAGAGGTCAACTTGACCCTTTGCTGACCGGTGCTTGGTCAAGTTGAGCCGACCCGTATATTATGTCCTCCCCACTACAGATGTAACATACACTTTAAACAAAAAAAGCTTTTATTAAGTGAAGTATCAATCAATATGCTCTGGATCAGTCATGCAATTAAATTTGTTATAGATCTAGACCAGTGGTTCCCAAACAATTTCCTTAACGTAACACTTTGCATATTCTGAGTATTTAGCGGAACACTTCGCATATTCTGAGTATTTAGCGGAACACTTCGCATATTCTGAGTATTTAGCGGAACACTTCGCATATTCTGAGTATTTATTAGAACACTTCGCATATTCTGAGTATTTAGCGGAACACTTCGCATATTCTGAGTATTTAGCAAAACACTTCGCATATTCTGAGTATTTAGCGGAACACTTCGCATATTCTGAGTATTTAGCGGAACATTTTGCTTTTTTTAAGAGACATGAATTCACATAGTCGCCTACTAGTTAATTATTCCAGCAGTTCGTGAAACACCTATTCAGGACTCGCGGAACACAGTTTGGGAAACTGATATAGACTAACAATAATAAATCTGTGCGATTACAAGCATTTTACCAACTGTTTTTTTGCTTAGCTCTATTCCATGCTGTTAGGCTGTTAGGCCTAGCTTTCTAAATACGCTATGTTCCTATCACTTAATAATTGTCTGGACCAGTTGGAAAGGGGTAGAGTCCCGGTAGATGGAGAAAGAATGGTGCATCTGGGTGATCGCTTTTTAAATGCATTTATTAAAAAAAAAAAAGGTGAATGGCCTGAATTCGAATCGTTGACTAAAGCCACCTCGGCCTCTTCAAGCCAATGCACTAACCACATTGCTAGCGAATCGCTTATAAAATAGAAGGCTTTATAGTTATCTATTGTTAGCTTCAAACTTTAAAGTGGCGACCAGCAAAGTATAAAAGGAGCTAATTCAACTTATACTACCACATTAGTCAAGTACAATTTCTTTCCCTTTATTACCAAACAAAATAATGAAATATTTTTTTATATGGATTCTTGCATTGCTAGGTAAAAAAAAATAAAAAAATAACTGAAGTTTTAGCTTGATCCGAGATTGGTTGTGGGAGCAGTGCCGGCCTTAGATAATTGGAGGCCCTAGGGGAAAAGAATTTGATGGCCCCAAATGAGATAAAAAAAAATAAAAACCAACAGTATTCCAATAATAACATTGGGCATAAGTCTCGCTATTTCTTCTCTTTTACCAGACAGGTAGACAGCGTAAGTTGATATAAGCTTTGCAATAATAACAAAGAGTATAATTTATTACATACAGGTCTGTTTTGACACCGAGGCCGTTTAAAACAAACGAATGAAATACAATAGTTATCTTTCTTTCCAATCTTGTATAATGGTAATGAATTTATTTTATGCTAAAATCATAAATAAGGGAGAAAGCTTTTATAAAAAAAATGAAATGATGACCTGAATATATAATATGCTGTTATGCTCTATACCTTCATATGTATATTTTAGCAAGGATTATATATGTATATATATCTTTTCTAAATATGTTAACGTACAATTGATGACTTTGCAGTTTTTATTCTCAAAAACAAATCTCACAAATGTCTATGTTGCTAAGAAACTTTCGACGAAGCGGATCCAAAACTGTATAGGCAATAGCCGTTCCTTTCGACACATCAGATGCATAAAGAGGCTAAATAGAGACTCGGCAACGGCTAAGACGGATTTTTAAGTGGCAGAGATCGGGACACCAACAGAGAAATCCTTTACCAAACTGGGAGTCGACCTCTTAGCGAGGTTGGGACCAAACGTCGAATGAGGTTTGCGGGGCATGTTCTCGTACAGAATGAGGCGCGCGCCCCAAAGATAGCAATAACATGGAGGGTGAAAGCGCAAACAAGGACGTCGCCATATAACATGTCAACGGACATTCATGGAGAATCTCAAAACATCTCTTGTCACCCAATTCGCCAAATGGCGCGGCATGACCTAAGTCTTGATCGAAGCAAGATCGTGGTTTCATACTGACATGTACATCTCATCACATACTGGAAATAACATATCTACTTGTCTTGAAGTACATGACCTGTACACACTTAACAGCACAGTTGATTCATATAGTATTTAAACCAGCGTCTGCTGTTATCATTAGTTATCAAGTTCATGGTCATATTTTGTTTTCCATTTTCATCTTCTGTGTTATTTTTTTCCCCTAAAAGCTAAACAAAAAAACAATGTCAGGAATATGATCTATCTCATGTTATATATTACAGCGGTTACTTCAAAAGATAAGATAATTACGTCAAACGCAAATCCATGTTTTAATCATGCATGTTAATTAGAGACTTACACTCTGGATACAATACTGTCTCATTACCTATACTTTGTGTATATTAATATCACAAAACAGTGTTTTTGAGTGTCGTATGTAAGAAAAGTGTTTTTGACTTTCTATGTAAACTCAGTGTTTTGGAAAATAATTCGCTGTGGTCCTGGCAATTCCATACAGCCACACGTGTTGGATTGTTTGAGTTGACTAGCATTAACTACCCCAGACCACCGAAGAGTTCACTAACACTGCTTGGCATGTTTTACTAACTTGCGTGGAATCTGTGTCACTTTGACAGTAGCACTTATTTCAAACAAATATCCTGACCTGAACAGAGCAGAGGTTTCACTGCTTCTGGTTAGGGTCTACACACTACGACTTGACGATGCACACATTAACTATTTCCATTGTTCACTTGTGTGAATATTAAAACTCGTGTGTTTGGTTTGATTTTAAATAACTTGGACTAGATCTATCCATGATATCCTTTTATCATGTCTGCTTTCAAAAGACAGATAAAATAATTAGTATTAATTCAGTTTTATGACTTGTGTTTTTAAAACCTAGAACTACTCTATTCCTGTACTTTATTAATATCATGTTTAATGTCTGATGTGTTGAGTTTTCAGTGCTTTTGTTACAATGATATCAAACCAGTTTCAAGGTGCTGTAACATAAGAAGTGATCCGAGTTGCCCTCAAGGATATTACAAAAATACTAGTTGACCTGCGGCGTAGCATACGCCGCTATATTGCAGGGCCGGCCATAGGACACAGCAACCACACTGTCATAGGACCCGCGCTAATTCTATGTGTAAATTATTAAATTAAACCATTTTATAACTCATAACAGATTTCTCGCGGCCGCTTGATTTACCAGGAGCTCCTGGAAATCTCAGGAAATTGCAAAATATATGAAAAAGTCATGGAAATCTCCGGAAATTAGTAAAAATCTTTTGAAAACTCATACAAATCTCATGAAATATATACACAAAAATTGTCATTTTGGGGTGTCATTCAATCCAATCCTACGGGCGTTAAATAAAAACGGCATTATGCATTAGCCGTAATTGTGTAATCTGGTGAAAGAAGCTTCTCGCGCCTCAAACTAATGAAGAATTACTTTAGTTCAACAATTCTCGTAAACCGAATGAATTATTTGTTGATTGTAGCTATTGAGCGTGATCTGTGTAGGAAATAAAATTTTCACGATACACTGTATGACTTCAATACACGCAAGGCTCGTAAAGTTCGTGGGATAACTCTATCCGCAGAAATAAGAGAGTGATCTTTCCTTTACTTCTTCTTCTCGTCCAAACTGTTGAGGGAATTTGATTTGATTTGGGAAGAAGAGAATTATATATATTAAGAAGACAGATATGAGAGTGTGATAATTTTACGTACGGTATCTTCAGGAACTCGAAATCCATAATGCTCCATTATCATGATTTTTTTCACCTCACAGAAATTACCCCCCCCCCTTTCTAATACTCCCCGAGAGATGAAGGAAAATGTATACTGGATACCTTACGCCACAAAGGATTTAGTTCAAACATGGATTTCAAATTACCAGGATATGTGAAGTCTGCATATGTAGCCTAGTTTCAACCTTATTTACGCTGAGATATAGCTAACGTAAATGTATTAAAGTACTAGATATGTGTCGTCATTTAGCAGCCTCACAGTGTCCATCTCTTTCCAATGTTTAATTTCAAGAATGGAATAATATCAGCATTTTTTTTTTGGAAGATGATGTTAATATGACAATAGGGTTTGTTGGACTAGTCATAGTCCGTTTCGTTTCTTTGATTAATAAGTATTGGGCCGGAAGTGGCTTTTTTTCTTATATATCTTTGCATTTTTCAGTTCTCTCTTTCAATTAAACTGACATTATTATGCTATAATCATAGACATATATATATATAGACTGGACGATAAAGAACAAATTATTATCGGAAATATTTGGGAAAAGATAAGTTTGTAGATCCACATCACAAACCTATATATATTTGCCTATGTCTATGATTATAAAACAAAGACAAAATATTGGGAATATGGCAGTTTTGTACTTTTCAAAACTAAAGATCAAAGGTATATATTGGCTGAAATGTTAGTCCTAGAATTTATAGCTCAATCGCCGCCATTTTTTTTTCACATAGATATAGTACATAAAACATATTTGACTTCCCCCAAATAAAAATAACTTCCTACTTCCAGTCTATATTTATTTATGTCTATGGCTATAATTTTAAGTGTGCCTGATAGAGAAAAAAATTCTGCGCAAAAATACGGGTAGTTGTGATCAAACCCGATAGAGGCTATAAAAAGAAAAGACCTGAAACTAGCGCGTAAAACTACACATTTACAGTACTTTATTTGATGAGTATTTTACCCAAGATCTGTGTTGTTTTTTTAGGACTAGCTTATTTCAAGTACCAGGCATTTTCCGATACACAATTTCATACACAAAATAATTGTTGAAAAAAAATTGTAGTAATTTTAAACTTTAAATGATTACTTAAAAAGGTGTTACTCTAATCAATTTTGAATATTATTTTGTTATGAATGTCACTGTCTATTTTGTGTCTGTTCTAGTTTCTTAAATTTTTCTGTAAAGGGGTCGTTTTTCTCCTAATGGGTATGCCTGATTTCTCCTAAATAATGCTATGTTCATAAGCGAAAAATCACATGGCTGCATTATGATGAATGTACGTGTTAGTTGAATATATTTTATATTACTAGGTAACTAAAAATAACTGTATAAATAGACGTAAGTTTCATTTTTTCTGTTAGACAAAGTCATATGGTAAATTTTTGTTTATATCCTAATTCTAAAAAGGAATAATAATAGAATAATAAGAATAGAATAATAATCACTAAGTTTTTTTAAAAATAGTTTTGAAAGTCTAACTGATAAGATTACAAAGAGAGTTTGTGTTTTTGCAGATGTACACAAGCTACACTATGAGTCAGTCCATCTCTTCTAATTGTTTAGAAATGTGTGTAAAAATGTAGGCTTTGATATTTTTAGCCTGAATTTAAGAAGTTACAAACTTCAAACAACCACACGCAGGACGACAGGGGGGGGGGGCATCAACGGACAGAGTTCGAACCTGGGACCATCGAGACGACAGTCCAGAGCGCCTATCACACAACCAGACAACCACCCAGGCGCTATTTTAAGCGTTCAGAAAAATCATAATTATTAGCAACTCATTCATACCTCTAGAACACTATCATGCTACACAAAGGCTGAGCGGTAAAGCGCTTGTCTTTCGAAACGCAGGTCCCGGGTTCGAATCCTGTGATTTTTAATTTCGGGTTCTGTGGGCGCCTCGGAGTCCACCCAGCTCTAATAGGTACCGGACATTAGTAGTGAAAAAAGTAAAGGCGGTTGGTCGCTGTGCTGACCACATGACACCTTCGTTAACCCGTAGGCCACAGAAACGATGTATTGTGTTAATAATAATGCCACACTAAAGTGTAGGCTACATCTGTAGTGCACCAGCAACTGGTCGGTAGACTGAGAACCAGTGTTTATTAGCACGATTGTTTTGACGTATGACGCGTAGTTAATGAAACAATCGGGGTGCTGCTTCTCGTTCACTTTCATGGGACGTGAGGCACTTCTCAGTTTGTCAGGAAAGCGCTTGACTTCACGTTTAACGATTATTTCACACTCTCCAGGTTCTGACTGCGGCCAATTAACATCAAACTTGGCAACCTTTCCAGCTCCCACTTCAAAAAATATTTTCTTGTAAAGACGCCAAACTTTCAACAAAAAAAAAAAGTTCCTCAATCAATAATGTTCTATAAATAACTTTTCCTTTTTTTTCTTCTGATGTGGAGTGGAAAAAATTCTTTGGCCCAAGGGGATTCTCTAACAGGTAGAACAGAAGTCCATGTTTCGTCTGGCCTGAAGGAAGTGCCAAGTGTCAGACCATATCTCATAGCATCATTTTTTTTTCTTGGTTTGAATTACAAATTTGACTTTTGTTCGAAGCCGTATCATTCCAGGCAAAGTTAGCTTTGACGTGAAGTTCTAAGCCAGTAGGTCATTTAGCTTATTCTGTATTGTTTGATAAATGTAGGCCTATAGATCTACATGAGATGATAATTTACAAACACACAGACGTACATACATGCATACACATAGGCCTTACATACAGCGTTGGATACTAATAGATCCTTATTGTTCAACTAGGATGAAAAGCTTATTTAATAATTACTAAATTTTAGTGTCATGTAAATGCTTAAGTTAAAGATACAGTGTTATGTAAATGATATAACTATAAGGACCACATAAACAGACACACTAAAATGTCGATAAATATTACAAAGATATATTATATGTCAAAGAAGCTAGAGCTGATTAAGGGGAATAATTCTGCACTTCGTCTGATTACAAATCTTCCAAAACTATAATAGGCCTACCGGTAAGTGTGCCAGTACCTAAAGAAAAAGTGTCTTTTCAACTTAATGCATATGAATAAAAAAAAAATCTCTTCATATAAAGATAAACAGAAACAATTGGTAAAAATATTTCTAATTGCATTGGCTTATTATTGTTAGTCTAGATCAGTGTTTCCAAAAGTGGGTTACGTGTACCTCCAGGGGTACGGGAAGACTTTGGGAGGGTACGAGTTGCACCTCATTAACTAGGCTGTTTTATATCCATTTATAATCTTTATTGTCTGTAAGGAAATTTGTCTTACAATTTGTGGATTAAACCAAACAAAACATTGTAACTAGAAAAAAACTAATTAAAAAACAAATGTACATTCACACCAGACTCACTCATAATTTAGATGTGAAAAGTTTACATCAGATTGTTTCTATTTAATGACTTAATTGCCAGGGCAACAAAAAAGTGTTTGTGTCCGTTTGTCTTTGCTATCGGTGTCTTGCATCTCTTTTGTGACAATCATAAAATCCTGACCCAAAGGCTGATTTTTTATTTCTAGAATCTTTTTAGCTTTTTTATGGATGTGTCTCAAACAGCTGCCCAAATGAGGTTTGTTTTTTGCCAATGACTTTACCAGCAGCATTTTGGATTCTATTTTTATTGCTCAGATTGCCATACCAGGCAGTGAAATTAAAACTTAAAATATTGCAGATGTGAGCGTGGATAAAACATAGCCAAGGCCTTTTCACTAACATTAAACGAGGACAGTTTTCTCAGTACTCGAAATCTTTGCTGTCCTTATTTGCTGATATAATCAGTATTTGCAGTAAAATTTAGTTTATTGTCTAGGATAGTACCAAGGTATTTAAAAGTTTGCACTATTTCAATGGGGTCCCTCTACCTACAGAAACTATCATTTTCCTTCTTTTCCCTACGAAAAAATCGATTATCTTTTCTTTGTTGTTTTTTTTTACATTTAATAATAAAAAAATTATCTTTACAGTATTTTTCAATGTGTTCTATTTCTCTGAAATACTCATTTACGTCTGAGCTCTCTGTGAGCAGGGCAAGAAGAGCCGCATCATCAGCGAATTTTGTGAAGGAGCAAAAAGGACTTTCCGATTGAAAATCACTGGTGTACAAAATGAACCACAATGGCGATGTCACGGCCCCTTGGGGCGCCCCTGTGTTAACTATGCATGCATTTGATATTACATTGTTTACCCTAACCCTAGATACAAGGCCAGGGGTAGCTACTCAGCATTACAAACATAATAAAAAGGTACACTTTACTCAAAAGTTTGAGAAACACTGGTCTAGATCTATTACAAATTTAATCACATGACAGATCCAAACTAATTGATACAACAATGCTTAATATAAGCTTTCTTTTTAATGTTTATATTTTCTTGTGCTCTAATAACAAGATAGAGAATAAGAGAGTTAGGTATTGCTAGTACTAAGTATAATTCAGATTTTCTTTGAAACAAAAAAATGATGTTAAATCTTTCCTACATGAAACAGCATATAGTAGGATTAAAGAAACAAAGAACCATTTCATTAGCAACTCAGTCACACATTTAGAACACTTTACACAGCACACAAACATATTTAAAAAACAAACAACAAAATGCCAAACTAGCTAAAACAAACATTATAAACCACCAGAATAAGAAGAAAGAAAAAATTGAGTCTAAAGATAGCATTACTGTAAGACAATAATTCAAGAGCAGGTAAATCTTTCTACTCTTGTGCTAGCCTTGAGAAATCTTGATCTTTCAAAATAAATTAACAACACACTACAGCTTAAAAAAATGTTTTCTGCTTTTTCTTTCATGAAGAGGAAACTGTTTACAGCAGAAATGCAATTTGTTTTTTTTTTCAAAGAAAAAAAAACATTTCTAGAACAGGTAAGATTAGAAAAAGTCAGCAGAAACAATCATGTGAGAAATAAATACATATGAAATGTTTGTTTTCATTTGGTTCTGTGACAAAAAAAAAACTGTCCTTCTCGCTGTACAGTCTATATAACTTTACCAGAGAATTTAGTGAGTGGTCTTTTAAAACATTCCAGCTTAATAGTTTTATTCCTAATTGTAAACATTTAAAAAAAGGTAAACTCGGACAGTAACTCTTTCAGTATTACTTAGTGAAGTCTCACTTTGAGGATTGCAGTCATACTGTATTATAGTAAGCTTTCCAAATGTAAAACTGTGTATCTATTTTTAATAGCTGCCAGAGTTATGTCTATCTTGAATTGCTATTACAGGTACCACTACTTTAACAACCTTTAACAGCAGAACTATGTCTGCCTACAACAGTTACTTATGTGATCATTGAATGCAGACATTTATTGTTTTCAAACCTGATGAAGAACATGATAAAAACAGACCATCCTTGGTATCTTTCACCACTCATTTTCACAGCAGAGTAAATTTAGATATGTTTTAAAACAACCCTCCCTTTTATCTACACTAGCAGTATTCCTCCATAAGACAGTAAGAGCTTCAATGACACATTTAAACAATATAAGACTAAATAATAATAATATCCAAACATCATTCAAATAATGAATTAGACTATTTCCAACTAATTAGCATGCACATAGATATAAACATTTTTAACTTTTTTTCAATGTAAATGGTTTGCACATAGATAAAACAGAAAGAAAGAAAAGCTGATAACATTACACAATCTTGTGATTTTAAATGTACAACTTATCAAGCATGTGTGACAAGCATTGGCACACTGAGATACACGAGATTTGGCTAGGCTAAAGATCATCTCATGAGATACAAAATACCACATAGATATAAATTTTACTTACATAATTGATAATTCAGATTAAATGATGCACACATTGTTGGTGGTGTATAACATGTATTTTTCTTGCACCAATTATGTTTGTGTGCATAAGCTTTGTGCTACATTGCTTTTTGTTTGGTTGGGCCTTTTTCTTATTATGATGGATGTTAGGTTTTCTTTTACTTGGCACATTTTGGTGTGACAGTTTGTTTCCTCTTGTAGGGTAAATATGTGAATTTTTGCTACAATCTCGCAGTTGTTTCCCTTGCTATAGTTTTGTAAAGAAGTATTGCAAGGACATTGTCTTTAGCATCTCTACAAGGAGCTATTGATGGGGCTGACGTTTGGGCTTGTAATGGAGCAAGATGCCGCTAGTTGTGGTTTATCTGAGACATTACAGCATAATGAAAGAATGGGGATCGTATTGGCCGTACTACCCTGTGAAAGATGCCATTGCAAGCGCACTCAATGGTTAAAAGTATTTTCTATATAGTGATTCATTGTTAATTTCTACATCTGCTGTAATATATTTGCATCACACAATGTATTTAATTCATAATATAAAATGTTATATTGAACTTGTTATCAGCTTGTCAATTATTAACAATTAGGCATGAAAGTATACACTAGAATGTCAGGGGGCCTAGCATGTTTAAGAGCACCCTGACAAAAAAAGATAAGTTTTATAAAGTTCCTTAAGAGATGAAAATGATTATATACTAGCCAAGCCTCCTGCAGGACAACTGGGGATAGAAGCAGACTAGGATCAAACTATTGTGACAACAGTCTGAAGTGCATTGCACACAACCAGGCAGCCAATAACATTATAAACTTAATTTAAGCTAAATGCAGATAGATATATAGTTAACTTTATTCAAATTAAAACGTTATGTACATAGATATGAACACCATCAACAATACTCCTCAAACCTTGTTAACTTTATACAAATAATGCTGTCATACACGTCATTAATAATCCATGTACACTACAAGGGGAAAGATTTGTTGACAAAAGAAAATATTGATAATGAATCTAGAACCAGCTATCAACATGTCGTCGAGCTCAGAGAGAAAGTGGTAACAACATGTCAACTGGCAAAGCAAGCATTAGAGTCACAGCACGACACAGAACCATTGTTAACAGAAATAAAACTCTAAGAAAACTTCAAGGAGGAAGCCTTGTGTATGTACTACTACCAAGGAAAGACAGTAAACTGATTGTTCAGTGGCAAGGACCATTTCAAGTAGTCAAGAAAATAACTGCAGTAGATTACCAAATTTCACATCAACACGTTAAGAGAGTTTAGTGGAAAGTCACAGGAAAGTAATACTAACACTGATGAAGTAGTTCGTTCCAGTTGTGCGATAGTTAATGAACCAGAGAAAGACGAAAATGAATTGACTGGTTCATTACTATCTGTATTAACTTTAAAGCAATCAGAAACTTGGACAGATTGCAAAATTGAAGAGTCACTATCAGTAGAGCAAACGAAGCAAGTGAAAGAAGTACTGGCTAGATAAGATGATATATTGACCGATGTACCAGGGAGAACTGCAGCAATTAAACACGACATCATTCTCAAAGACCCTGAACCAGTGAAACAGAAACCGTATCCAGTACCTTTAGGATATATGAAGGAAGTGGAAGAAGAGATTCAATTGATGCTGAAATTAGATATTATATCACTAACAGAGTCACCATACACAGCACCTATGGTGGTGGTTAGAAAAAAATCAGGCGCAGTAAGAATATGTGTTGACTATAGGAAGCTTAACAAAATTACTGTGCTTGATTCGAAACCATTACCCAATCCTGAAGACTTGTTACCTCAAATGGCAGACGCAACAATTTTTACAAAGCTAGACCTGACCCGTGGGTATTGGCAGATACCTTTGGTAGATAAAGCTAAACCACTTACAGCGTTTAGTAGTCCTTTTGGTTTATTCCAATTTAATGTCATGAGTTTCGGGCTGGTCAACGCACCAGCAACGTTCAGCAGAATGATGAGAAAGGTGTTGTCTAATCTACCCCATGTACTGTGCTACCTAGACGACATCTGCCTTCATGACATTACTTGGTCACATCACCTACAACATCTAGAAATGGTTCTAGATACATTGAGGAGAAATGGTTTAACCGTGAAACCATCTAAAGTGGAGATTGGTTGCAAGAACATTTCATTTCTAGGATATGTAATTGGAAAACACTCACTGAAACCACAACCTGAACTGCGACAACTGATTATGAATCTTCGTCAGCCAACAACCAAGAGACATGTCCGTAGTTTATTGGGACTCTGCAACTTCTATTGAAGGTTTATAGCAGATTTTGCAGAGATGACTGAGCCACTCACAAACCTGACCAGAAAGGGAGCGCCCAATGTGATCAGATGGTCACATGACTGTGAAGTATCGCTGCAGAAGATAAAGAAGGCATTTGCTGAAGAACCGATCCTGTGTCTACCTGACTGTCAGAAGGAATTTATACTAGCTACTGATGCCTCTGCTGTTGCTATCGGGGGATGCCTATCACAGGAATCACAGGGCATTCTACATCCCGTTATGTACGTCAGTAGAAAGTTGTCTTCAGCAGAACAACGATACAACGAAATTTCGTTAACTAGAACTGAACCAGAGACACCTAGACTATCGAGACCTAAGGTAGATTCTATCGAGTTATAAGTAGATAGAGTTATATAAATAGGAAAGCTGTGACAGAAACCATTTTGAATCCATCACATATAGCATGTGATAGTGATTACAACACAGTGCGTCTGGTGTAAGAGAGTAAAGGGGGAGGAGGGAAGAGAGAGAGAGGTGTCAGAAGTCCATCACTATGAGCAACCTGCCAGATCTATAGTAGCACTTTGAAGAATTAAACATTGACTTTTTGCAATAGAAGTAACGTAAGGATATAGAACCATACAGAGTATTAATTTTATTTGAATCACCAAGAACAGGCAAGGAGCTGACGCAAATCTACCATTTTTTATAAATCCAATTATAACATGGAAATCAAAGCAAACTATGATGAAAATTAGAATTGAGCGGAACTTGATCTATGTAGTTGAAAGTTTCTCAATTCCACTGTATTATCCATAACAGAATCCAAGCACTGGATGGTTTGAATGCTTTATTGTAAATTATCCCCCTTTAGGGAGAGTGAAGAATTCAAGTTCAGATCTATGTGGAGACTTGAGATTTAAACTCCAGATGTGATGGAGTGCTGAGATTGATATTCTGGATTTTATAGTGCCTTTAAGTCCAACTTAATATGTGTACAACCTTAAATTCTGCATTTGAAGGTAATAGGTTGCAACATTTCATTATTCCATTATTCATTAGCTGTATTAAATTTCTATTATTCATCAGCCACAAAAATAGGAAAAACCTAACATAACATTGACCTTTACATCTCAAAAAGCTATAACTTAACTTTTAGTGATCTCATCATTCTGCACTCTTGATACTAAAAACAGCATCATTTCTCATTCAATTGTATTTTTCAAAATTTCATAGAACATAACAGATATGTTAAATTTAAACATACCAAGGACTGTTTAGCAGGAACTTTACAGTATTTAGCTGTGCCATTCTGAATTTCATCCACAAATCTTCAAATCTTTGAAAACAATTATAAACTGTTGCTGCCAAATTAAGTACTGATTGGTGACTATTGTGGAAAACATTGAAAGACAATAAGGTAACTAGGTTAATTATTCTCAAGATCTAGTGTCTATATTTAAGTACTGTTGGGGAACCACATACAACCAAACTGAGTCAATGCCTTCACCACAGACAAGAACAGGTTGCCAGGATGGCAGTGGAAAGCGACAAGCAACAATATGAGTTCCTGGCAGCATTTCCTGATCCAATTTATCTTCCAATGGTTTCATCTATAAAGGACAGAAAAGGCAAAAACAAATTTTTATATTCTGTGCTTAAATTTATAAAAGTAACAAGAAGTTGATTTACAAATATATTATCATAAATGTTTAATGTAAGAGCTTGTTTACAAAAAAAGTATTATTCATTTAGTAAAACAATATAATGTTATACTGTAATAAGAAAAATCTTACCATACTCTCCACACCAAAGATGACAACATTCTGATAGATAGACAAATCAGTCTGTGGATTCATACAAATATAGAGAAAATTATTTTCATCAGATGAGAAACTATGAACATTTTTAGTGATCTGTAAATAGCTAACTAACAGTGGAGATGGACTTTTCTTATTATAATTATATATTTAATTATCCCTTTTCCGTTAAGGCTTTAAAATAAATGTTTAGTTTTGTTCTTGCTAGTTCCTCTAAAATTTTATTGCCCTTCATCTGTTTTTAGTTTTTTTGTTTTTCTTGAGGAATTCATTTTTTAACAATATGCTAGCCATTTTAGTAGGATTTAGTTAGCTTATTTTAATAATTCCTTTCTACAAATAAAAACTTTCAATTTTATATTTTGTTACATCTATAACATATTTAACTGATGAATTGCATTTTTGTAATTTTATGTTTAATTTAAAAAAATAATTTCAAGAATGCCCTTGAATGTGTTATACTTCAATGAAAATTATATGATACATGACTTTTGTATACTATCATTATTACTTTTGAAGATTTTGGAAAATTAAAATCATGAACATCATGTAATATCTGACCTTCCACAAATCTTTGCGAAAAAACTTGGCCTGTTTATGAAGTCCTGACCGCCATGCTGTCCATCGTGACCAAAGGACAAGCCAAATGTTGAGCTCCACACCATAAGCTTGAAATCCGTTTCTTGCAGCTGCTAAAGTCTGAAGATAGAAAACTTCAACACTAAAGAATACTGCATGTTAGATATTATGTTTCTTTAAGTATGGATGGCTGCCTGGTCGTGCGGTTTGCACGCTGGACTGTCGTTCAGATTCATCAATGGTCCCGGGTTCAAACCCTGCCCGCTCCCATCCCCCGTCGTCCTGCGGGAGGTTTGGACTAGGAAGTAATTATCTTCAACTCTGAAGGAACATCCGAAACATATAAAACAAGTATTTCAACAATGCAAAACATGAATGTCAGAGATACTAGAATTCAAGGGTCTAGAGGATGTGAAAAAGATAAGGTTTAGGCTAAAAAAAAATCTTTCAACATAAGGGATACTAAAATTCATGGATCAAAAGTATGTGTGGGAGAGTGTTATAATGCCAGCCATTACACTGAATGTGCAAAAAGAATGGAGATAAGGACTCTCAAAATAAACAATAAAAGCATATTAACAAGTTTAATGCAGTGAAGCCAGAGTATCATGAATACTGCAGTTCATGACCCAAAAGTATGTGTGGGAAAGTGGTAAAACCAGAATTTCATTTGGCCAACCTTTTTTACATGAAAGGAGTGAGATGGGCTCATGCTAGAATCTTTAAAAAATTTGGTTTTGGGTCATCTTGGAATTAGCAAAAAAGAGTATATTGTGAGTTCTAGTAATAAAAGGAATAAATCAATAAACATATATATATATATATATCAAATATATGAAAGTAATTTTGACACAAAAAGAAATAAAGCATCAAAATTATTATTCAAAATGAGTTAAAATGAATTACTATGGTCACTTTTCATTGCTGAATGGGCTGAAGATTATACAGCATACAAAAAATTCTACTTTTCTTTTAAAAATAGTGAATACTGTTTGTTGTTTTTAATAATCTTCAGTACATGTGTCTAATAACATTAATCTAAACATTATTGAATAAAGGATACATGGCTAAATGGCTAACTTACAATACGGCCATCACCGCTTCCAATGTCAATTAATTTTCCAGTTCGACCACGTAAAGCCTTCATGACATTGTTTATCTGATGAGATGATGCTGGTATAAATGGCAAAGAAATTCTGCGCAGACCTGGAAAAACGAATGGAACCAAGACAGAGGTTATTCCAGCAAAGACAGCAGCAGATGCACCTAACATGATCGCTCCCCGTCTGCTAAGCGTTGGTGACTTTGAGTCCTTACCCATCTCTGATAACTCTTTACAGAAGTCACATTCCTGATTAGGTATGTCAATGTTCTTTAAAGTGTTCATTTTAACTACTTGATCAGCTTCTCACAACAAGCTTGTTTTGGAAGAAAAAAGGTTTAGAATACAAATAAGAAGTTAAATTATTTTAACTGTTAACTATATTATATATAATGCAAATGTTATGGTGATCTTCTATGTAATTTATATTGTAGATGTACATCAGACTAGCTATAATCTAAAAATAGATCTAGATCTACAGACAGAATGACAGAATAGACCCTGGATAGAATATCTATAAGTATAATATAGATCTAGATTCTAGGTAGTTAGGTCAGTTTGAGTTAATCATGTTGACATTGATTTTTGAATTACACCCCAGTGAGTCTGATTCTTAGCTAATTAAGAGAAATAGAGCATAAAATATATAGCCTTATAGGTCTAGAGCAGGTTTATAAGTGGTGCAATATAACCCAGAGATGATACAAGAAAAGGCATGCTTGATTGTAAAAGGCACTTAAAAAGCCTTTCCCTGAAAGGGAAGAGATTGTTAAGCCGAATCTCTGAAAATTTACAAAATGCATTTAAGAGATAAAAGTAACAAAAGAAAAGTGTATGTAAATGAGATCACTCTCCCAGGGCAGCCAAGTACAAGTTAGGAACTTTCTCATGATGGATCTGAGCAAGTGAAGGACCAGTCTGTGTCCATGCTTAGCCTTGAACAATTCTGCCACATTTTTTATGTCGCCCAATTAATAATTTTATAAGAAATAATCATTTCAACACCTTTGGAAGTCGGTGATCTTAACATCATATCTTTATAATTACTCCAAAGCAAAATCAGAGGATAATACTAATATATAATTGAGAAAGTAAATAAGTCATGTCTTGAGAATAAGCTATAACATTTTAGACTGGCAGTGTTGCTGGAACTGTAACCTTGCTTGAAAGGTTTTTATATCAGCCTCTAACTGAAATATTGCATTATATTATAGACTAACACAACTAACAATCTCTGTGGATCAAAAAATTTTTGAATAATATGCAGTTATCTTTCTTCTTATCTTATATAATACAGACGTTACTTAAAAAAAGAAGATGATTACGTCCTACGCGCCATGCATAGTTATTATACCAGTTAGTTGTAAAAAATAATTAAATATAATTAGAATGACTGGATTAAACAGAAGAGAATTCAGAGAATATTAAATATTGTTAACTGTTATAGTTATATATAACTAAACATCATTAAAATAATTAAATCATTAAATTTAAATAAAGAATACTGTCATCTCATCAACTCATTCTTTAGTGACTTTAGCCTTTATGATCGGTGACTGAAGTGCTTTATTGTTGTGAATTTCTAATCTAGAGTGACTAGACATCACTAGAGTCAAAGAACTAGATCAGTGGTTCCCAAACTTTTTTGTCTCGTAGACCCTTTGCCATGTTTTCTAGTTTTCGGTAGACCCCCTGCTCAGCTTGCAACTTGCTCAACTTGCACATTTTTGCAAATTCCTTAACATTTTTTTAAAACAAATTTATAACTGTAGTGAGTTGAAGAGTGAAAAAGTAATTTTCAACGACACAACTACGGATATTATGTTTGATATACGAATTTGTTGTTCTATGAAGTAGTCTTTCCAACATTAAATATTAATTAATTAATATGCCTTAAGTATCATTGTAAAAGGTTTCGCAAAGAGCAGTTTCTCGTGTATTTCTTGATCTTTCACGTGAGGCTCAAATATTGAATCTGCGGAACTGTTTTCAATAACAGGAGAAGGGTCGAAGGAGAGTAACTGGAGCCTAAACCAGTAAGCTTCGAGCATGAAGGGCTCATTAACCTTTTCTTGCTACCACCTAGCAGAAGGAAAACTGAATTCAAACCTCTGCTGCCTTGCTACTATACCCAAACATGGGAAAGGTCTTGTGGGTCAACCCTAAGGAAATATAAGGAGACGGTGACCATTAGCGCAATGTATTCCTGGGCCGTCCCCTCTTTCTCTTTCCTTGGGGGTTCCAGGTTAGGCCTTGCCTTGTTATGTTGGATGCAGGCTTGCGAAGCGTGTGACCTATCCATCTCCAACGTCTCTGAAAGATATCTACTTCAATGGGCTGTTGCTTTGTTCTTTGACACAGTTCCTCATTCGAGATCTTGTCTGGCCAGCAGCTTATAAGAATCTTTCTCAGGCAGGTATTGATTTTTTTCAATGTGGTGATTATGGTTCTCAAGGTCTCCGCGATTCGGAAGCAGATGCCAAGCAGATGAGCAAGACGTGGGGACTATTGGAGAGTTTCGCCCAGAACCGAGATTCCTGGAGGAAGCTGGTTGGTGGCCTATGCCCAGAAGGGACCACAGACAGAGATTAAATGAGATGGTGACTATTAGACAGTTTGTAGCACACAGCGCTACACCTTGTCAGACCAAACTGTATTTATGTCTTTTGCAAAGATTTACATTTAAGAGCTTTTAATTTTATATCTCAAGCCACCGAAGCGACCTTGAACTGTTTAGTCGCTTAAAGACATTGTTTTAATAATAACAGATGTAGGTTTGTGTAAAACGGCTGGTAAAATCAATGTTTGAACTTTGCTGTTTTCCATATTTTGCTATAAGTAAAGAAATCTTGTAAGACTCCCACAAACCATCATCTTCTCTATATGATGTCGAACAGAGATTTTGTGGGTCTATTTTGAACTTTGAGTGTTCAAAAATTTTTCAAATCTAAATTTTTGTCAGGGTGGCATTGTCTCAGATGATCCTCCAGCGCCACTGGTTCATATCGTCATAAAAAAGTCCTTTAGGTAACTGCTTGTTTGATAAGGAAAGAATGAATCCCAATTTTAAATAATTAATGCTGTACTGTCTACATTTCTTTTTTTTTTCTAAATACTTACATGTAGTCAAAATTAAGCTATTTAAATAAGTATTGAAATTGATTACAACAATTTTTCGTTTGAATAGGAGGATAAATATTTAAAGGATTAACGAAGGTACAAATCATATATTAGTGTATTAAATAATTACATTAATGGAATGTGAAAATTAAGTAACTCGCACTGCTTAAATTAAATCTATTATCGTAGACCCCCGTGGACATCTCATAGACCCCCAATTTATTTTTTCACTTTCGTAGACCCCTTGGACGTCTTCGTAGACCTGGGCCGCCTGGGGGTCTATATAGACCACTTTGGGAATCACTGCACTAGAATGACTAGATAGATCTAGTTATACTAGATTCTAGAATCATCTAATGATCTAGTACATCATCAAGATTCTTAGTCATTCTACTAGTACTAGGTTACTAGGTCTCTAGTTACTAGTAGATCTAGTACTACTAGATTAGTAGATAAAATAGATTAGATCTAGAATCTAGATCTACTACATCTAGATCTAGAATTCTAGATCTAGTTATTCTAGTAAAT